>NW_028225184.1:860865-865865 GCF_052327205.1 Somniosus microcephalus
ATCCCTTTAGTTTTAGAAATATATCCAACTCCTTCTTGAATATATTTAATGAATTGGCCTCAACTGCCTTCTGTGGGAGAGAATTCCACAGGTTCACCACTCTCTGGGTGAAGAAATTCCTCCTCATCACTCCTAAATGGCTTACCCCTTATCCTTAGACTGTGACCCCTGGTTCTGGACTCCCCGACCATCGGGAACATCCTGCATCTAGTCTGCCTAGTCCTGTTAGAATTTTATATGTTTCATAAGAACATAAGAACATAAGAAATAGGAGCAGGAGTAGGCCAATCGGCCCCTCAAGCCTGCTCCACCATTCAATAAGATCATGGCTGATCTGATCCTAACCTCAAATCTACTATCACTCTACATCCCTCCCGAACCCATGTGATCTCCTGGGAGAGGCAAAAAACGAGATAAAAAACCCAATGGCCAATTTGGGAGAAAAAATGTGGGAAATTCCTCTCCGACCCATCTAGGCGATCGAAACTCGTCCAGGAGATCACTGTCCCTATATTTTCTACAGTACTTACCTTCTGTAAAAGGTGATCTCCACCCCAGCCAGGAACAGGAATAGAACCATCTTCTGAAATCTAACACATAATTAGAACACAAGAAGTAGGAGCAGAACCAGGCTACACGGCCCCTGGGCCCGCTCCGTTACCCACAGGGCCATGACCGTTCCGAACATAGACTCATGTCCAATTTCCTATCCACTCCCCGTAACCCCTAATTCCCTTTACTTCTAAGAAACTGTCTATTTCTGTTTTAAATTTATTTAATGATGTAGCTTCCACAGCTTTCTGGGACAGCAAATTCCACAGACCTACTACCCTCTGAGTGAAGAAGTTTCTCCTCATCTCAGTTTTGAAAGAGCAGCCCCTAATTCTAAGATTATGCCCCCTAGTTCTAGTTTCACCCATCATTGGGAACATCCTCACCACATCCACCCGATCAAGCCCCTTCACAATCTTATATGTTTCAATAAGATCACCTCTCATTCTTCTGAACTCCAATGAGTAGAGTCCCAATCTACTCAACCTCTCCTCATATGTCCACCCCCTCATCCCCGGGATTAACCGAGTGAACCTTCTTTGTACTGACTCGAGAGCAAGTATGTCTTTTCTTAAGTATGGACACCAAAACTGTGTGCAGTATTCCAGGTGCGGTCTCACCAATACCTTGTACAACTGCAACAATACCTCCCTGTTTTTATATTCTATCCCCCTAGCAATAAAAGCCAACATTCCATTGGCCTTCTTGATCACTTGCTGCACCTGCATACTAACTTTTTGAGTTTCGTGCACCAGGACCCCCAGATCCCTTTGTACTACAGTACTTTCCAGTTTCTTGCCATTAAGATAATAACTTGCTCTATGATTTTTCCTGCCAAAGTGCATAACCTCACACTTTCCAGTATTGTATTCCATCTGCCAAATCTCTGCCCACTTATTTAGCCTGTCTATGTTAGTTTGCAGGTTTTTATGTCCTCCTCACTCACTACTTTCCCTCCCATCTTTGTATCATCTGCAAACTTTGATATGTTACACTTGGTCCCCTCCTCCAAATCGTTAATATAGATTGTAAAGAGTTGGGGACCCAGAACTGACCCCTGCGGAACACCACCAGTTACTGATTGCCAGTCTGAGAATGAACCATTTATCCCAACTCTCTGCTTTCTGTTAGATAGCCAATCCTCCACCCATGCCAGAATATTACCCCCAATCCCATGATTTTTTATCTTGAGCAATAATCTTTTGTGTGGCACCTTGTCAAATGCCTTTTGGAAGTCTAAATACACTACGTCCACTGGTTCCCCTTTATCCACCCTATATGATACTTCCTCAAAGAACTCCAGCAAATTTGTCAAACATGACTTCCCCTTCCTAAAACCATGCTGACTTTGTCCTATTAAATTACGTTTATCCAAATGTCCCGTTACTGTCTCCTTAATAATGGACTCTAAAATTTTACCAACCACAGATGTTAGGCTTCTGCCTACTACCCTTTTTAAATAAGGGTGTTACATTAGCAGTTTTCCAATCTGCCAGGACCTTTGCTGAGTCCAGGGAGTTTTGGAAAATTATTACCAATGTATCCACAATCCCTACCGCCACTTCCCTCAAGACCCTAGGATGTAAGCCATCAGGTCCAGGGGATTTATCCGCCTTGAGTCCCATTATTTTACCAAGTACCACTTCCTTAGTGATTTTAATTGTATTTAGCTCCTCCCCCCCTAGAGCCCCCTGTTTGTCTAGTGTTGGGATATTCTTAGTGTCCTCTACCGTAAAGACTGATACAAAATAATTGTTCAGCGTTTTTGCCATCTCCATGTTTCCCACCATTAATTTCCCGGTCTCATCCTCTAAGGGACCAACATTTACTTTAGCCACCCTTTTACTTTTTATATAACTATAGAAACTTTTGCTATCTGTTTTTATATTTTTTGCTAATTTACTTTCATAATCTATCTTCCCTTTCTTAATCAATCTTTTAGTTATTTTTTGCTGTCTTTTAAAGACATCCCAATCTTCTATCCTCCCACTAGATTTGGCTACCTTATATGCCCTTGTTTTTAGTCGGATACTATCCTTAATTACTTTACTTAGCCACGGATGGCTATCTTTTCTTTTACACCCTTTTTTCCTCAGCGGAATATATATTTTTTAGAAGTTGTAAAATAACTCCTTAAATGTACACCACTCGGATCATGTACCGTCTTACCCTTTAATCTATTTTCCCAGTCCACTCTAATCAATTCCGCTCTCATACCTTCATAGTCTCCTTTATTCAAGCTCAGCACGCTTGTTTGAGATGCAACCTTCTCACCCTCTAATTGAATATGGAATTCAACCATGTTATGGTCACTCATTCCAAGGGGACCCTTTACTAGGACATTTTTAATTAATCCTGTCTCATTACACAGGACCAAATCTAAGGTTGCTTGCCCCCTGGTCGGTTCAGTTACATACTGCTCAAGAAACCCATCCCTAATACACTCAATGAACTCATCCTCAAGGCTGCCCTGCCCAATTTGATTTGTCCAGTTAATATGATAGTTAAAATCCCCCATAATTATAGCTGTTCCCTTATTACAAGCCTCAACTATTTCCTGATTAATACTCCATCCAACAGAGTTGCAACTGTTCGGAGGCCAATAGACTATGCCCACTAGTGTTTTTTTCCCCTTATTATTCCGTATCTCCACCCAAACTGTTTCACTATCCTGATCCTTTGACCCAATATCATTTCTCTGCATTACAGTGATTCCTTCCTTTATTAACATAGCCACCCCACCTGCCCTTCCTTCCTGCCTGTCCTTCCTGATTGTTAAATAACCTGGTATATTTAATTCCCAGTCATGGTCACCCTGCAGCCATGTTTCTGTAATGGCCACAAGATCATACCCATATGTAGTTATTTGTGTCATTAACTCATCCATTTTGTTACGAATGCTACGTGCATTCAGATAAAGAACTTTCAAATATGTTTTGTGACACTTAGTTCCTGCTTTTTCCCCTTTTACTACTTTACCTTTTACTCCATACCTTCTGTCCCTTCCTGACACGCTCTGTTTTTTAATTTCCCCCACTGCTACCTAAGTCTATGACCTTCTCCGTAGTCATTTTTATTATTTGCTCTCTAGAAACCTCCCCCCCACTAATTAGTTTAAAGCCCAAAGAAATGAGATCCCCTCTCATTCTTCTAAACTCTAGCGACTACAAGCCTAATTGACCCAATCTCTCTTCATACGTCATTCCTGCCATCCCAGGTATCAGTCTGGTGAATTTTTGCTGCACTCCCTCCATGGCAAAAACATCCTTCCTCAGACAAGACGACCAAAACTGCACATAATACTCAAGGAGTGGTCTCACCAAGGCCCTGTACAACTGCAGCAAGACATCCTTGCTCCTGTACTCGAATCCTCTCACTACAAAGGCCAACATACCATTTGCCTTCTTAACCGCCTGCTGCACCTGCATGCTTACCTTCAGCGACTGGTGCACAAGAACACCCAGGCCTCATTGCACTTCGCCTTTTCCCAATCTATTGCCGTTCAGATAATAATCTGTCTGAACTGGAAAAAAGCAGGAAAAGGAACAGATTTTAAAGCAAGTTTAGGGGCTGGGAAATGGGGGGAGGGGATGAAAGAACAAAAGGGAAGGTCTGTGATAGGATAGAAGGCAGGAGAGGTTAAGAGGCATTAAGAGATATTCAAGGCAAGAGGAGATGGTAATGGGACAGGTTAAAAAACAAAGGATGGCTCTAGATGGAGTGTGAATTGCGCTGGCAGAATGAAAGACAGCTGCCATGTGGGAGGGGGAAAGAAAACACAAACATAAAGTGTGGATTAAAAAATATATATGTGATAGGGGCCGAGGTTATGATCTGAAATTGTTGAACTCTATGTTGAGTCCAGAGGGCTGTAAAGAGCTTCCGTGGAACAATGTAAGAGGCTGAGGATGGTGAGGTCTGAGTGGGAATAGAGCGGTGAATTAAAGTGATAGGTGACCGGAAGCTCGGGGTCCCCCTTACGGATTGAATGGAGGTGTTCCGCAAAGCGGTCACCCAATCTGCGTTTGGTCTCCCCAATGTAGAGGAGACCACATCGTGAGCAGCGAATACAGTATACTAAATTGCAAGAAGTACAAGTAAATCGCTGTTTCACCTGGAAGCGCTGTTTGGGGCCCTTGTCAGTGGGAAGGGGGGAGGTATAAGGGCACGTGTTGCATTTCATGCGCTTGCACAGGAAGGTGCCGGGTGAAGGGTGCTGGGGGTGATAGAGGAGTGGACTAGGGCGTCGCGGAGGAAGCTGTCCCTATGGAATGCTGAAAGGGGAGGTGAGAGGAAGATGCGTTTGGTGGTGGGATCACGCTGGAGGTGGCGGAAATGGCGGAGGATGATCCATTGAATGTGAAGGCTGGTGGGGTGAAAGGTGAGGACAAGGGGAACTCTATCGTGGTTCCAGGAAGGAGGGGCAGGGGTGAGGGCAGAAGTGCGGT
>NW_028225184.1:978365-1030712 GCF_052327205.1 Somniosus microcephalus
TTTAGCGTTAGGGTTAGGGTTAGGATTAGGGTTAGGTTTAGGGTTTAGGGTTAGGGTTAGGGTTAGGGTTGGGGTTGGGGTTGGGGTTGGGTTAGGATTAGGGTAAGGGTTTAGGTTTAGGATTTAGGGTTAGGGATGTGTTCGGATTTAGGGTTAGGGTTAGGGTTAGTGTTAGGGTTTAGGGTTAGGGTTAGGGTTGGGCTAGCAGTAGGGTTATGGTTAGGGTTAGGGTTCGGAGGTTTAGAGGTTAGGGTTAGGGTTAGTGTATTAGGGTTAGGGTTAGGGTATTAGGGTTATGTTTAGGGGTAGGGTTAGGTTATTTAGGGTGAGGGTTAGGGTTAGGGTTTAGGTTAGGGGTTAGGGTTAGTGTTAGGGGTTTGGGTTAGGGGTTAGAGTTAGGGTTAGGGTTGGGGTTGGCGTTGGGTTTGGGTTAAGGTTAGGGTAAGGGTTTAAGTTTAGGAATTAGGATTACGGTTATGGTTAGGGTTTAAGGTTAGAGTTAGGGTTGGGATAGGGGCATGGTTAGGGTTAGGGTTAGGGTTCGGGTTAGTGTTAGGTTTTAGGTTAGGGTTAGGGTTAGGGTTAGGGTTAGAAGAAGGAGAAGGAGAAGGTGAAGCCTGGAGGGTGAAGCAGAATTGCAGAAGAAGGAGAAGGAGAAGGAGAAGTCTGCAAGGTGATGCAGAAGAAGCAGAAGAAGGAGAAGGAGAAGGTGAAGTCTGGAGGGTGAAGCAGACGAAGCAGAAGAAGGAGAAGGAGAAGGTGAAGTCTGGAGGGTGAAGCAGAAGAAGCAGAAGAAGGAGAAGGAGAAGGTGAAGTCTGGAGGGTGAAGCAGAAGAAGCAGAAGAAGGAGAAGGAGAAGGTGAAGTCTGGAGGGTGAAGCAGAAGAAGCAGAAGACGGAGAAGTAGAAGGTGAAGTCTGGAGGGTGAAGCAGAAGAAGCAGAAGAAGGAGAAGGAGAAGGTGAAGTCTGGAGGGTGAAGCAGAAGAAGGTGAAGAAGGAGAAGGAGAAGGTGAAGTCTGGAGGGTGAAGCAGAAGAAGCAGAAGAAGGAGAAGTAGAAGGTGAAGTCTGGAGGGTGAAGCAGAAGAAGGAGAAGGAGAAGGTGAAGTCTGGAGGGTGAAGCAGAAGAAGCAGAAGAAGGAGAAGGAGAAGGTGAAGTCTGGAGGGTGAAGCAGATGGAGCAGAAGAAGGAGAAGGAGAAGGTGAAGTCTGGAGGGTGAAGCAGAAGAAGCAGAAGAAGGAGAAGGAGAAGGTGAAGTCTGGAGGGTGAAGCAGAAGAAGCAGAAGAAGGAGACGGAGAAGGTGAAGTCTGGAGGGTGAAGCAGAAGAAGCAGAAGAAGGAGAAGGAGAAGGTGAAGTCTGGAGGGTGAAGCAGAAGAAGCAGAAGAAGGAGATGGAGAAGGTGAAGTCTGGAGGGTGAAGCAGAAGAAGCAGAAGAAGGAGATGGAGAAGGTGAAGTCTAAAGGGTGAAGCAGAAGAAGCAGAAGAAGGGGAAGGAGGAGGTGAATTCTGGAGGGTGAAGCAGAAGATGCAGAAGAAGGAGAAGGAGAAGGTGAAGTCTGGAGGGTGAATCAGAAGAAGCAGAAGAAGGAGAAGGAGATGTGAAGTCTGGAGGGTGAAGCAGAAGAAGCAGAAGGAGGAGAAGGAGAAGGTGAAGTCTGGAGGGTGAAGCAGAAGAAGCAGAAGAAGGAGAAGGAGAAAGTGAAGTCTGGAGGGTGAAGCAGAAGAAGCAGAAGAAGGAGAAGGAGAATGTGAAGTCTGGAGGGTGAAGCAGAAGAAACAGAAGAAAGAGAAGGAGAATGTGAAGTCTGGAGGGTGAAGCAGAAGGAGCAGAAGAAGGAGAAGGAGAAGGTGAAGTCTGGAGGGTGAATCAGAAGAAGCAGAAGAAGGAGAAGGAGGAGGTGAAGTCTGGAGGGTGAAGCAGAAGAAGGTGAAGAAGGAGAAGGAGAAGGTGAAGTCTGGAGGGTGAAGCAGATGGAGCAGAAGAAGGAGAAGGAGAAGGTGAAGCCTGGAGGGTGAAGCAGAAGAAGCAGAACAAGGAGAAGGAGAAGGTGAAGTCTGGAGGGTGAAGCAGAAGATGCAGAAGATGGAGAAGGAGAAGGTGAAGTCTGGAGGGTGAAGAAGAAGAAGCAGAAGAAGGAGAAGGAAAAGGTGAAGTCTGGAGGGTGAAGCAGAAGAAGCAGAAGAAGGAGATGGAGAAGGTGAAGTCTGGAGGTTGAAGCAGAAGAAGCAGAAGAAGGAGATGGAGAAGGTGAAGTCTAGAGGGTGAAGCAGAAGAAGCAGAAGAAAGAGAAGGAGAAGGTGAAGTCTGGAGGGTGAAGCAGAAGGAGCAGAAGAAGGAGAAGGAGAAGGTGAAGTCTGGAGGGTGAATCAGAAGAAGCAGAAGAAGGAGAAGGAGAAGGTGAAGTCTGGAGGGTGAAGCAGAAGAAGGTGAAGAAGGAGAAGGAGAAGGTGACGTCTGGAGGATGAAGCAGAAGAAGCAGAAGAAGGAGAAGGAGAAGGTGAAGTCTGGAGGGTGAAGAAGAAGAAGCAGAAGAAGGAGAAGGAAAAGGTGAAGTCTGGAGGGTGAAGCAGAAGAAGCAGAAGAAGGAGATGGAGAAGGTTAAGTCTGGAGGGTGAAGCAGAAGAAGCAGAAGAAGGAGATGGAGAAGGTGAAGTCTAGAAGGTGAAGCAGAAGAAGCAGAAGAAGGGGAAGGAGAAGGTGAATTCTGGAGGGTGAAGCAGAAGATGCAGAAGAAGGAGAAGGAGAAGGTGAAGTCTGGAAGGTGAATCAGAAGAAGCAGAAGAAGGAGAAGTTGAATGTGAAGTCTGGAGGGTGAAGCATAAGAAGCAGAAGGAGGAGAAGGAGAAGGTGAAGTCTGGAGGGTGAAGCAGAAGAAGCAGAAGAAGGAGAAGGAGAAGGTGAAGTCTGGAGGGTGAAGCAGAAGAAGCAGAAAAAGGAGAAGGAGAAGGTGAAGTCAGGAGGGGGAAGCAGAAGAAGCAGAAGAAGGAGAAGGAGAATGTGAAGTCTGGAGGGTGAAGCAGAAGAAGCAGAAGAAAGAGAAGGAGAAGGTAAAGTCTGGAGGGTGAAGCAGAAGGAGCAGAAGAAGGAGAAGGAGAAGGTGAAGTCTGGAGGGTGAAGCAGAAGAAGCAAAAGAAGGAGAAGGAGAAGGTGAAGTCTGGAGGGTGAAGCAGAAGAAGCAGAAGAAGGAGAAGGAGAAGGTGAAGTCTGGAGGGTGAATCAGAAGAAGCAGAAGAAGGAAAAGGAGAAGGTGAAGTCTGGAGGGTGAAGCAGAAGAAGGTGAAGAAGGAAAGGGAGAAGGTGAAGTCTGGAGGGTGAAGCAGAAGAAGCAGAAGAAGAAGAAGTAGAAGGTGAAGTCTGGAGGGTGAAGCAGAAGAAGGAGAAGGAGAAGGTGAAGTCTGGAGGGTGAAGCAGAAGAAGCAGAAGAAGGAGAAGGAGAAGGTGAAGTCTGGAGGGTGAAGCAGAAGAAGGTGAAGAAGGAGAAGGAGAAGGTGACGTCTGGAGGGTGAAGCAGAAGAAGCAGAAGAAGGAGAAGGAGAAGTTGAAGTCTGGAGGGTGAAGCAGAAGAAGCAGAAGAAGGAGAAGGAAAAGGTGAAGTCTGGAGGGTGAAGCAGAAGAAGCAGAAGAAGGAGATGGAGAAGGTTAAGTCTGGAGGGTGAAGCAGAAGAAGCAGAAGAAGGAGATGGAGAAGGTGAAGTCTAGAAGGTGAAGCAGAAGAAGCAGAAGAAGGGGAAGGAGAAGGTGAATTCTGGAGGGTGAAGCAGAAGATGCAGAAGAAGGAGAAGGAGAAGGTGAAGTCTGGAAGGTGAATCAGAAGAAGCAGAAGAAGGAGAAGTTGAATGTGAAGTCTGGAGGGTGAAGCATAAGAAGCAGAAGGAGGAGAAGGAGAAGGTGAAGTCTGGAGGGTGAAGCAGAAGAAGCAGAAGAAGGAGAAGGAGAAGGTGAAGTCTGGAGGGTGAAGCAGAAGAAGCAGAAAAAGGAGAAGGAGAAGGTGAAGTCAGGAGGGTGAAGCAGAAGAAGCAGAAGAAGGAGAAGGAGAATGTGAAGTCTGGAGGGTGAAGCAGAAGAAGCAGAAGAAAGAGAAGGAGAAGGTAAAGTCTGGAGGGTGAAGCAGAAGGAGCAGAAGAAGGAGAAGGAGAAGGTGAAGTCTGGAGGGTGAAGCAGAAGAAGCAAAAGAAGGAGAAGGAGAAGGTGAAGTCTGGAGGGTGAAGCAGAAGAAGCAGAAGAAGGAGAAGGAGAAGGTGAAGTCTGGAGGGTGAATCAGAAGAAGCAGAAGAAGGAAAAGGAGAAGGTGAAGTCTGGAGGGTGAAGCAGAAGAAGGTGAAGAAGGAAAGGGAGAAGGTGAAGTCTGGAGGGTGAAGCAGAAGAAGCAGAAGAAGAAGAAGTAGAAGGTGAAGTCTGGAGGGTGAAGCAGAAGAAGGAGAAGGAGAAGGTGAAGTCTGGAGGGTGAAGCAGAAGAAGCAGAAGAAGGAGAAGGAGAAGGTGAAGTCTGGAGGGTGAAGCAGATGGAGCAGAAGAAGGAGAAGGAGAAGGTGAAGTCTGGAGGGTGAAGCAAAAGAAGCAGAAGAAGGAGAAGGAGAAGGTGAAGTCTGGAGGGTGAAGCAGAAGAAGCAGAAGAAGGAGACGGAGAAGGTGAAGTCTGGAGGGTGAAGCAGAAGAAGCAGAAGAAGGAGATGGAGATGGTGAAGTCTGGAGGGTGAAGCAGAAGAAGCAGAAGAAGGAGATGGAGAAGGTGAAGTCTAGAGGGTGAAGCAGAAGAAGCAGAAGAAGGGGAAGGAGAAGGTGAAGTCTGGAGGGTGAAGCAGAAGATGCAGAAGAAGGAGAAGGAGAAGGTGAAGTCTGGAGGGTGAATCAGAAGAAGTAGAAGAAGGAGAAGGAGAATGTGAAGTATGGAGGGTGAAGCAGAAGAAGCAGAAGGAGGAGAAGGAGAAGGTGAAGTCTGGAGGGTGAAGCAGAAGAAGCAGAAGAAGGAAAAGGAGAAGGTGAAGTCTGGAGGGTGAAGCAGAAGAAGCAGAAAAAGGAGAAGGAGACGGTGAAGTCAGGAGGGTGAAGCAGAAGAAGCAGAAGAAGGAGAAGGAGAATGTGAAGTCTGGAGGGTGAAGCAGAAGAAGAAGAAGAAAGAGAAGGAGAAGGTGAAGTCTGGAGGGTGAAGCAGAAGGAGCAGAAGAAGGAGAAGGAGAAGGTGAAGTCTGGAGGGAGAAGCAGAAGAAGCAGAAGAAGGAGAAGGAGAAGGTGAAGTCTGGAGGGTGAAGCAGAAGAAGCAGAAGAAGGAGAAGGAGAAGGTGAAGTCTGGAGGGTGAATCAGAAGAAGCAGAAGAAGGAGAAGGAGGAGGTGAAGTCTGGAGGGTGAAGCAGAAGAAGGTGAAGAAGGAGAAGGAGAAGGTGAAGTCTGGAGGGTGAAGCAGAAGAAGCAGAAGAAGGAGAAGTAGAAGGTGAAGTCTGGAGGGTGAAGCAGAAGAAGGAGAAGGAGAAGGTGAAGTCTGGAGGGTGAAGCAGAAGAAGCAGAAGAAGCAGAACGGGCAGGTGAAGTCTGGAGGGTGAAGCAGAAGAAGCAGAAGAAGGAGAAGGTGAAGTCTGGAGGGTGAAGCAGAAGAAGCAGAAAAGGAGAAGGAGAAGGTGAAGTCAGGAGGGTGAAGCAGAAGAACCAGAAGAAGGAGAAGGAGAAGGTGAAGTCAGGAGGGTTAAGCAGAAGAAGCAGAAGAAGGGGATGTAGAAAGTGAAGTCTGGAGGGTGAAGCAGAAGAAGCATAAGAAGGAGAATGAGAAGGTGAAGCCTGGAGGGTGAAGCAGAAGCAGCATAAGAAGGAGAATGAGAAGGTGAAGTCTGGAGGGTGAAGCAGAAGAAGCAGAAAAGGAGAAGAAGAAGGTTTGTCTGGAGATTGTATCAGAAGAAGCAGAAGAAGGAGAAGGAGAAGGTGAAGTCTGGAGGCTGAAGCAGAAGAAGCAGAAGGAGGAGAAGGAGAAGGTGAAGTCTGGAGGGTGAAGCAGAAGAAGCAGAAAAGGAGATGGAGATGGTGAAGTCTGGAGGGTGAAGCAGAAGAAGCAGAAGAAGGAGATGGAGAAGGTGAAGTCTAGAGGGTGAAGCAGAAGAAGCAGAAGAAGGGGAAGGAGAAGGTGAAGTCTGGAGGGTGAAGCAGAAGATGCAGAAGAAGGAGAAGGAGAAGGTGAAGTCTGGAGGGTGAATCAGAAGAAGCAGAAGAAGGAGAAGGAGAATGTGAAGTCTGGAGGGTGAAGCAGAAGAAGCAGAAGGAGGAGAAGGAGAAGGTGAAGTCTGGAGGGTGAAGCAGAAGGAGCAGAAGAAGGAGAAGGAGAAGGTGAAGTCTGGAGGGTGAAGCAGAAGAAGCAGAAAAAGGAGAAGGAGACGGTGAAGTCAGGAGGGTGAAGCAGAAGAAGCAGAAGAAGGAGAAGGAGAATGTGAAGTCTGGAGGGTGAAGCAGAAGAAGCAGAAGAAAGAGAAGGAGAAGGTGAAGTCTGGAGGGTGAAGCAGAGGGAGCAGAAGAAGGAGAAGGTGAAGTCTGGAGGGTGAAGCAGAAGAAGCAGAAGAAGGAGAAGGAGAAGGTGATGTCTGGAGGGTGAAGCAGAAGAAGCAGAAGAAGGAGAAGGAGAAGGTGAAGTCTGGAGGGTGAATCAGAAGGAGCAGAAGAAGGAGAAGGAGAAGGTGAAGTCTGGAGGGTGAATCAGAAGAAGCAGAAGAAGGAGAAGGAGGAGGTGAAGTCTGGAGGGTGAAGCAGAAGAAGGTGAAGAAGGAGAAGGAGAAGGTGAAGTCTGGAGGGTGAAGCAGATGGAGCAGAAGAAGGAGAAGGAGAAGGTGAAGCCTGGAGGGTGAAGCAGAAGAAGCAGAACAAGGAGAAGGAGAAGGTGAAGTCTGGAGGGTGAAGCAGAAGATGCAGAAGATGGAGAAGGAGAAGGTGAAGTCTGGAGGGTGAAGAAGAAGAAGCAGAAGAAGGAGAAGGAAAAGGTGAAGTCTGGAGGGTGAAGCAGAAGAAGCAGAAGAAGGAGATGGAGAAGGTGAAGTCTGGAGGTTGAAGCAGAAGAAGCAGAAGAAGGAGATGGAGAAGGTGAAGTCTAGAGGGTGAAGCAGAAGAAGCAGAAGAAAGAGAAGGAGAAGGTGAAGTCTGGAGGGTGAAGCAGAAGGAGCAGAAGAAGGAGAAGGAGAAGGTGAAGTCTGGAGGGTGAATCAGAAGAAGCAGAAGAAGGAGAAGGAGAAGGTGAAGTCTGGAGGGTGAAGCAGAAGAAGGTGAAGAAGGAGAAGGAGAAGGTGA
This sequence comes from Somniosus microcephalus, assembly GCF_052327205.1. Lineage (NCBI taxonomy): Eukaryota > Metazoa > Chordata > Chondrichthyes > Squaliformes > Somniosidae > Somniosus > Somniosus microcephalus. The sequence continues at coordinate 985,626 of NW_028225184.1, forward strand.
CGTCTGGAGGGTGAAGCAGAAGAAGGAGAAGGAGAAGGTGAAGTCTGGAGGGTGAAGCAGAAGAAGCAGAAGAAGGAGAAGGAAAAGGTGAAGTCTGGAGGGTGAAGCAGAAGAAGCAGAAGAAGGAGATGGAGAAGGTTAAGTCTGGAGGGTGAAGCAGAAGAAGCAGAAGAAGGAGATGGAGAAGGTGAAGTCTAGAAGGTGAAGCAGAAGAAGCAGAAGAAGGAGAAGGAGAAGGTGAATTCTGGAGGGTGAAGCAGAAGATGCAGAAGAAGGAGAAGGAGAAGGTGAAGTCTGGAAGGTGAATCAGAAGAAGCAGAAGAAGGAGAAGTTGAATGTGAAGTCTGGAGGGTGAAGCATAAGAAGCAGAAGGAGGAGAAGGAGAAGGTGAAGTCTGGAGGGTGAAGCAGAAGAAGCAGAAGAAGGAGAAGGAGAAGGTGAAGTCTGGAGGGTGAAGCAGAAGAAGCAGAAAAAGGAGAAGGAGAAGGTGAAGTCAGGAGGGTGAAGCAGAAGAAGCAGAAGAAGGAGAAGGAGAATGTGAAGTCTGGAGGGTGAAGCAGAAGAAGCAGAAGAAAGAGAAGGAGAAGGTAAAGTCTGGAGGGTGAAGCAGAAGGAGCAGAAGAAGGAGAAGGAGAAGGTGAAGTCTGGAGGGTGAAGCAGAAGAAGCAAAAGAAGGAGAAGGAGAAGGTGAAGTCTGGAGGGTGAAGCAGAAGAAGCAGAAGAAGGAGAAGGAGAAGGTGAAGTCTGGAGGGTGAATCAGAAGAAGCAGAAGAAGGAAAAGGAGAAGGTGAAGTCTGGAGGGTGAAGCAGAAGAAGGTGAAGAAGGAAAGGGAGAAGGTGAAGTCTGGAGGGTGAAGCAGAAGAAGCAGAAGAAGAAGAAGTAGAAGGTGAAGTCTGGAGGGTGAAGCAGAAGAAGGAGAAGGAGAAGGTGAAGTCTGGAGGGTGAAGCAGAAGAAGCAGAAGAAGGAGAAGGAGAAGGTGAAGTCTGGAGGGTGAAGCAGAAGAAGGTGAAGAAGGAGAAGGAGAAGGTGACGTCTGGAGGGTGAAGCAGAAGAAGCAGAAGAAGGAGAAGGAAAAGGTGAAGTCTGGAGGGTGAAGCAGAAGAAGCAGAAGAAGGAGATGGAGAAGGTTAAGTCTGGAGGGTGAAGCAGAAGAAGCAGAAGAAGGAGATGGAGAAGGTGAAGTCTAGAAGGTGAAGCAGAAGAAGCAGAAGAAGGGGAAGGAGAAGGTGAATTCTGGAGGGTGAAGCAGAAGATGCAGAAGAAGGAGAAGGAGAAGGTGAAGTCTGGAAGGTGAATCAGAAGAAGCAGAAGAAGGAGAAGTTGAATGTGAAGTCTGGAGGGTGAAGCATAAGAAGCAGAAGGAGGAGAAGGAGAAGGTGAAGTCTGGAGGGTGAAGCAGAAGAAGCAGAAGAAGGAGAAGGAGAAGGTGAAGTCTGGAGGGTGAAGCAGAAGAAGCAGAAAAAGGAGAAGGAGAAGGTGAAGTCAGGAGGGTGAAGCAGAAGAAGCAGAAGAAGGAGAAGGAGAATGTGAAGTCTGGAGGGTGAAGCAGAAGAAGCAGAAGAAAGAGAAGGAGAAGGTAAAGTCTGGAGGGTGAAGCAGAAGGAGCAGAAGAAGGAGAAGGAGAAGGTGAAGTCTGGAGGGTGAAGCAGAAGAAGCAAAAGAAGGAGAAGGAGAAGGTGAAGTCTGGAGGGTGAAGCAGAAGAAGCAGAAGAAGGAGAAGGAGAAGGTGAAGTCTGGAGGGTGAATCAGAAGAAGCAGAAGAAGGAAAAGGAGAAGGTGAAGTCTGGAGGGTGAAGCAGAAGAAGGTGAAGAAGGAAAGGGAGAAGGTGAAGTCTGGAGGGTGAAGCAGAAGAAGCAGAAGAAGAAGAAGTAGAAGGTGAAGTCTGGATAGTGAAGCAGAAGAAGGAGAAGGAGAAGGTGAAGTCTGGAGGGTGAAGCAGAAGAAGCAGAAGAAGGAGAAGGAGAAGGTGAAGTCTGGAGGGTGAAGCAGATGGAGCAGAAGAAGGAGAAGGAGAAGGTGAAGTCTGGAGGGTGAAGCAAAAGAAGCAGAAGAAGGAGAAGGAGAAGGTGAAGTCTGGAGGGTGAAGCAGAAGAAGCAGAAGAAGGAGACGGAGAAGGTGAAGTCTGGAGGGTGAAGCAGAAGAAGCAGAAGAAGGAGATGGAGATGGTGAAGTCTGGAGGGTGAAGCAGAAGAAGCAGAAGAAGGAGATGGAGAAGGTGAAGTCTAGAGGGTGAAGCAGAAGAAGCAGAAGAAGGGGAAGGAGAAGGTGAAGTCTGGAGGGTGAAGCAGAAGATGCAGAAGAAGGAGAAGGAGAAGGTGAAGTCTGGAGGGTGAATCAGAAGAAGTAGAAGAAGGAGAAGGAGAATGTGAAGTATGGAGGGTGAAGCAGAAGAAGCAGAAGGAGGAGAAGGAGAAGGTGAAGTCTGGAGGGTGAAGCAGAAGAAGCAGAAGAAGGAAAAGGAGAAGGTGAAGTCTGGAGGGTGAAGCAGAAGAAGCAGAAAAAGGAGAAGGAGACGGTGAAGTCAGGAGGGTGAAGCAGAAGAAGCAGAAGAAGGAGAAGGAGAATGTGAAGTCTGGAGGGTGAAGCAGAAGAAGAAGAAGAAAGAGAAGGAGAAGGTGAAGTCTGGAGGGTGAAGCAGAAGGAGCAGAAGAAGGAGAAGGAGAAGGTGAAGTCTGGAGGGAGAAGCAGAAGAAGCAGAAGAAGGAGAAGGAGAAGGTGAAGTCTGGAGGGTGAAGCAGAAGAAGCAGAAGAAGGAGAAGGAGAAGGTGAAGTCTGGAGGGTGAATCAGTAGAAGCAGAAGAAGGAGAAGGAGGAGGTGAAGTCTGGAGGGTGAAGCAGAAGAAGGTGAAGAAGGAGAAGGAGAAGGTGAAGTCTGGAGGGTGAAGCAGAAGAAGCAGAAGAAGGAGAAGTAGAAGGTGAAGTCTGGAGGGTGAAGCAGAAGAAGGAGAAGGAGAAGGTGAAGTCTGGAGGGTGAAGCAGAAGAAGCAGAAGAAGCAGAACGGGCAGGTGAAGTCTGGAGGGTGAAGCAGAAGAAGCAGAAGAAGGAGAAGGTGAAGTCTGGAGGGTGAAGCAGAAGAAGCAGAAAAGGAGAAGGAGAAGGTGAAGTCAGGAGGGTGAAGCAGAAGAACCAGAAGAAGGAGAAGGAGAAGGTGAAGTCAGGATGGTTAAGCAGAAGAAGCAGAAGAAGGGGATGTAGAAAGTGAAGTCTGGAGGGTGAAGCAGAAGAAGCATAAGAAGGAGAATGAGAAGGTGAAGCCTGGAGGGTGAAGCAGAAGCAGCATAAGAAGGAGAATGAGAAGGTGAAGTCTGGAGGGTGAAGCAGAAGAAGCAGAAAAGGAGAAGAAGAAGGTGAAGTCTGGAGGTTGTATCAGAAGAAGCAGAAGAAGGAGAAGGAGAAGGTGAAGTCTGGAGGCTGAAGCAGAAGAAGCAGAAGGAGGAGAAGGAGAAGGTGAAGTCTGGAGGGTGAAGCAGAAGAAGCAGAAAAGGAGATGGAGATGGTGAAGTCTGGAGGGTGAAGCAGAAGAAGCAGAAGAAGGAGAAGGAGAAGGTGAAGTCTAGAGGGTGAAGCAGAAGAAGCAGAAGAAGGGGAAGGAGAAGGTGAAGTCTGGAGGGTGAAGCAGAAGATGCAGAAGAAGGAGAAGGAGAAGGTGAAGTCTGGAGGGTGAATCAGAAGAAGCAGAAGAAGGAGAAGGAGAATGTGAAGTCTGGAGGGTGAAGCAGAAGAAGCAGAAGGAGGAGAAGGAGAAGGTGAAGTCTGGAGGGTGAAGCAGAAGGAGCAGAAGAAGGAGAAGGAGAAGGTGAAGTCTGGAGGGTGAAGCAGAAGAAGCAGAAAAAGGAGAAGGAGACGGTGAAGTCAGGAGGGTGAAGCAGAAGAAGCAGAAGAAGGAGAAGGAGAATGTGAAGTCTGGAGGGTGAAGCAGAAGAAGCAGAAGAAAGAGAAGGAGAAGGTGAAGTCTGGAGGGTGAAGCAGAGGGAGCAGAAGAAGGAGAAGGTGAAGTCTGGAGGGTGAAGCAGAAGAAGCAGAAGAAGGAGAAGGAGAAGGTGAAGTCTGGAGGGTGAAGCAGAAGAAGCAGAAGAAGGAGAAGGAGAAGGTGAAGTCTGGAGGGTGAATCAGAAGAAGCAGAAGAAGGAGAAGGAGGAGGTGAAGTCTGGAGGGTGAATCAGAAGAAGCAGAAGAAGGAGAAGGAGAAGGTGAAGTCTGGAGGGTGAATCAGAAGAAGCAGAAGAAGGAGAAGGAGAAGGTGAATTCTGAAGGGTGAATCAGAAGAAGCAGAAAAGGAGAAGGAGAAGGTGAAGTCAGGAGGGTGAATCAGAAGAAGCAGAAGAAGGAGAAGGAGAAGGAGAAGTTAGGATGGTGAATCAGAAGAAGCAGAAGAAGGAGAAGGAGAAGGTGAAGTCAGGGGGGTGAAGCAGAAGAAGTAGAAGAAGGAGAAGGAGAAGGTGAAGTCAGGAGGGTGAAGCAGAAGAAGCAGAAGAAGGAGGAGTAGGTGAAGTCTGGAGGGCGCAGCAGAAGAAGCAGAAGAAGGAGAAGGAGAAGGTGAAGTCTGGAGGGTGAAGCAGAAGAAGCAGAAGAAGGAGAAGGAGAAGGTGAAGTCTGGAGGGTGAATCAGAAGAAGTACAAGAAGGAGAAGGAGAAGGTGAAGTCAGGAGGGTGAAGCAGAAGAAGCAGAAGAAGGAGAAGGAGAAGGTCAAGTCTGGAGGGTGAAGCAGAAGAAGCAGAAGAAGGAGAAGGAGAAGGTGAAGTCTGGAGGGCGAAGCAGAAGAAGCAGAAGAAGGAGAAGGAGAAGGTGAAGTCTGGAGGGTGAAGCAGAGGAAGCAGAAGAAGGAGAAGGAGAAGGTGAAGTCTGGAGGGTGAATCAGAAGAAGTAGAAGAAGGAGAAGGAGAAGGTGAAGTCAGGAGGGTGAAGCAGAAGAAGCAGAAGAAGGAGAAGGAGAAGGTGAAGTCAGGAGGGTGAATCAGAAGAAGCAGAAGAAGGAGAAGGAGAAGGTGAAGTCTGGAGGGTGAATCAGAAGAATCAGAAGAAGGAGAAGGAGAAGGTGAAGTCTGGAGGGTGAATCAGAAGAAGCAGAAGAAAGAGAAGGAGAAGGTGAAGTCTGGAGGGTGAAGCAGAAGAAGCAGAAGAAGGAGAAGGAGAAGGTGAAGACTGGAGGGTGAATCAGAAGAAGTAGAAGAAGGAGAAGGAGAAGGTGAAGTCTGGAGGGTGAATCAGAAGGAGTAGAAGAAGGAGAAGGAGAAGGTGAAGTCTGGAGGGTGAATCAGAAGAAGCAGAAGAAGGAGAAGGAGAAGGTGAAGTCTGGAGGGTGAATCAGAAGAAGCAGAAGAAGGAGAAGGAGAAGATGAAGTCTGGAGGGTGAATCAGAAGAAGTAGAAGAAGGAGAAGGAGAAGGTGAGGTCTGGAGGGTGAATCAGAAGAAGCAGAAGAAGGAGAAGGAGAAGGTGAAGTCTGGAGGGTGAATCAGAAGAAGCAGAAGAAGGAGAAGGAGAAGCTGAAGTCTGGAGGGTGAATCAGAAGAAGCAGAAGAAGGAGAAGGAGAAGGTGAAGTCAGGAGGGTGAATCAGAAGAAGCAGAAGAAGGAGAAGTAGAAGGTGAAGTTAGGAGGGTGAATCAGAAGAAGCAGAAGAAGGAGAAGGAGAAGGTGAAGTCAGGGGGTGAAGCAGAAGAAGTAGAAGAAGGAGAAGGAGAAGGTGAAGTCAGGAGGGTGAAGCAGAAGAAGCAGAAGAAGGAGAAGGAGTAGGTGAAGTCTGGAGGGCGCAGCAGAAGAAGCAGAAGAAGGAGAAGGAGAAGGTAAAGTCTGGAGGGTGAATCAGAAGAAGCAGAAGAAGGAGAAGGAGGAGGTGAAGTCTGGAGGGTGAATCAGAAGAAGCAGAAGAAGGAGAAGGAGAAGGTGAAGTCTGGAGGGTGAATCAGAAGAAGCAGAAGAAGGAGAAGGAGAAGGTGAATTCTGAAGGGTGAATCAGAAGAAGCAGAAAAGGAGAAGGAGAAGGTGAAGTCAGGAGGGTGAATCAGAAGAAGCAGAAGAAGGAGAAGGAGAAGGTGAAGTTAGGATGGTGAATCAGAAGAAGCAGAAGAAGGAGAAGGAGAAGGTGAAGTCAGGGGGGTGAAGCAGAAGAAGTAGAAGAAGGAGAAGGAGAAGGTGAAGTCAGGAGGGTGAAGCAGAAGAAGCAGAAGAAGGAGGAGTAGGTGAAGTCTGGAGGGCGCAGCAGAAGAAGCAGAAGAAGGAGAAGGAGAAGGTGAAGTCTGGAGGGTGAAGCAGAAGAAGCAGAAGAAGGAGAAGGAGAAGGTGAAGTCTGGAGGGTGAATCAGAAGAAGTACAAGAAGGAGAAGGAGAAGGTGAAGTCAGGAGGGTGAAGCAGAAGAAGCAGAAGAAGGAGAAGGAGAAGGTCAAGTCTGGAGGGTGAAGCAGAAGAAGCAGAAGAAGGAGAAGGAGAAGGTGAAGTCTGGAGGGCGAAGCAGAAGAAGCAGAAGAAGGAGAAGGAGAAGGTGAAGTCTGGAGGGTGAAGCAGAGGAAGCAGAAGAAGGAGAAGGAGAAGGTGAAGTCTGGAGGGTGAATCAGAAGAAGTAGAAGAAGGAGAAGGAGAAGGTGAAGTCAGGAGGGTGAAGCAGAAGAAGTAGAAGAAGGAGAAGGAGAAGGTGAAGTCAGGAGAGTGAATCAGAAGAAGCAGAAGAAGGAGAAGGAGAAGGTGAAGTCTGGAGGGTGAATCAGAAGAATCAGAAGAAGGAGAAGGAGAAGGTGAAGTCTGGAGGGTGAATCAGAAGAAGCAGAAGAAAGAGAAGGAGAAGGTGAATTCTGGAGGGTGAAGCAGAAGAAGCAGAAGAAGGAGAAGGAGAAGGTGAAGACTGGAGGGTGAATCAGAAGAAGTAGAAGAAGGAGAAGGAGAAGGTGAAGTCTGGAGGGTGAATCAGAAGGAGTAGAAGAAGGAGAAGGAGAAGGTGAAGTCTGGAGGGTGAATCAGAAGAAGCAGAAGAAGGAGAAGGAGAAGGTGAAGTCTGGAGGGTGAATCAGAAGAAGCAGAAGAAGGAGAAGGAGAAGATGAAGTCTGGAGGGTGAATCAGAAGAAGTAGAAGAAGGAGAAGGAGAAGGTGAGGTCTGGAGGGTGAATCAGAAGAAGCAGAAGAAGGAGAAGGAGAAGGTGAAGTCTGGAGGGTGAATCAGAAGAAGCAGAAGAAGGAGAAGGAGAAGCTGAAGTCTGGAGGGTGAATCAGAAGAAGCAGAAGAAGGAGAAGGAGAAGGTGAAGTCAGGAGGGTGAATCAGAAGAAGCAGAAGAAGGAGAAGTAGAAGGTGAAGTTAGGAGGGTGAATCAGAAGAAGCAGAAGAAGGAGAAGGAGAAGGTGAAGTCAGGGGGTGAAGCAGAAGAAGTAGAAGAAGGAGAAGGAGAAGGTGAAGTCAGGAGGGTGAAGCAGAAGAAGCAGAAGAAGGAGAAGGAGTAGGTGAAGTCTGGAGGGCGCAGCAGAAGAAGCAGAAGAAGGAGAAGGAGAAGGTAAAGTCTGGAGGGTGAAGCAGAAGAAGCAGAAGAAGGAGAAGGAGAAGGTGAAGTCTGGAGGGTGAATCAGAAGAAGTAGAAGAAGGAGAAGGAGAAGGTGAAGTCAGGAGGGTGAAGCAGAAGAAGCAGAAGAAGGAGAAGGAGAAGGTGAAGTCTGGAGGGTGAATCAGAAGAATCAGAAGAAGGAGAAGGAGAAGGTGAAGTCTGGAGGGTGAATCAGAAGAAGCAGAAGAAAGAGAAGGAGAAGGTGAATTCTGGAGGGTGAAGCAGAAGAAGCAGAAGAAGGAGAAGGAGAAGGTGAAGACTGGAGGGTGAATCAGAAGAAGTAGAAGAAGGAGAAGGAGAAGGTGAAGTCTGGAGGGTGAATCAGAAGGAGTAGAAGAAGGAGAAGGAGAAGGTGAAGTCTGGAGGGTGAATCAGAAGAAGCAGAAGAAGGAGAAGGAGAAGGTGAAGTCTGGAGGGTGAATCAGAAGAAGCAGAAGAAGGAGAAGGAGAAGATGAAGTCTGGAGGGTGAATCAGAAGAAGTAGAAGAAGGAGAAGGAGAAGGTGAGGTCTGGAGGGTGAATCAGAAGAAGCAGAAGAAGGAGAAGGAGAAGGTGAAGTCTGGAGGGTGAATCAGAAGAAGCAGAAGAAGGAGAAGGAGAAGCTGAAGTCTGGAGGGTGAATCAGAAGAAGCAGAAGAAGGAGAAGGAGAAGGTGAAGTCAGGAGGGTGAATCAGAAGAAGCAGAAGAAGGAGAAGTAGAAGGTGAAGTTAGGAGGGTGAATCAGAAGAAGCAGAAGAAGGAGAAGGAGAAGGTGAAGTCAGGGGGTGAAGCAGAAGAAGTAGAAGAAGGAGAAGGAGAAGGTGAAGTCAGGAGGGTGAAGCAGAAGAAGCAGAAGAAGGAGAAGGAGTAGGTGAAGTCTGGAGGGCGCAGCAGAAGAAGCAGAAGAAGGAGAAGGAGAAGGTAAAGTCTGGAGGGTGAAGCAGAAGAAGCAGAAGAAGGAGAAGGAGAAGGTGAAGTCTGGAGGGTGAATCAGAAGAAGTAGAAGAAGGAGAAGGAGAAGGTGAAGTCAGGAGGGTGAAGCAGAAGAAGCAGAAGAAGGAGAAGGAGAAGGTGAAGTCTGGAGGGTGAAGCAGAAGAAGCAGAAGAAGGAGAAGGAGAAGGTGAAGTCTGGAGGGTGAAGCAGAAGAAGCAGAAGAAGGAGAAGGAGAAGGTGAAGTCAGGAGGGTGAATCAGAAGAAGAAGGAGAAGGAGTAGGTGAAGTCTGGAGGGTGAATCAGAAGAAGTAGAAGAAGGAGAAGGAGAAGGTGAAGTCTGGAGGATGAATCAGAAGAAGTAGAAGAAGGAGAAGGAAAAGGTGAAGTCTGGCGGGTGAATCAGAAGAAGCAGAAGAAGGAGAAGGAGAAGGTGAAGTCTGGAGGGTGAATCAGAAGAAGTAGAAGAAGGAGAAGGAGAAGGTGTAGTCTGGAGGGTGAATCAGAAGAAGTAGACGAAGGAGAAGGAGAAGGCGAAGTCTGGAGGGTGAATCAGAAGAAGCAGAAGAAGGAGAAGGAGAAGGTGAAGTCTGGAGGGTGAATCAGAAGAAGTAGAAGAAGGAGAAGGAGAAGGTGAAGTCTGGAGGGTGAATCAGAAGAAGCAGAAGAAGGAGAAGGAGAAGGTGAAGTCTGGAGGGTGAATCAGAAGAAGCAGAAGAAGGAGAAGGAGAAGGTGAAGTCTGGAGGGGGAATCAGAAGAAGCAGAAGAATAGAAGGAGAAGGTGAAGTCTGGAGGGTGAATCAGAAGAAGTAGAAGAAAGAGAAGGAGAAGGTGAAGTCTGGAGGGTGAATTAGAAGAAACAGAAGAAGAAGAAGGAGAAGGTGAAGTCAGGAGGGTGAATCAGAAGAAGCAGAAGAAGGAGAAGGAGAAGGTGAAGTCTGCAGGGTGAATCAGAAGAAGCAGAAGAAGGAGAAGGAGAAGGTGAAGACTGGAGGGTGAATCAGAAGAAGTAGAAGAAGGAGAAGGAGAAGGTGAAGTCTGGAGGGTGAATCAGAAGAAGCAGAAGAAGGAGAAGGAGAAGGTGAAGTCAGGAGGGTGAAGCAGAAGAAGCAGAAGAAGGAGAAGGAGAAGGTCAAGTCTGGAGGGTGAAGCAGAAGAAGCAGAAGAAGGAGAAGGAGAAGGTGAAGTCTGGAGGGTGAATCAGAAGAAGTACAAGAAGGAGAAGGAGAAGGTGAAGTCAGGAGGGTGAAGCAGAAGAAGCAGAAGAAGGAGAAGGAGAAGGTCAAGTCTGGAGGGTGAAGCAGAAGAAGCAGAAGAAGGAGAAGGAGAAGGTGAAGTCTGGAGGGCGAAGCAGAAGAAGCAGAAGAAGGAGAAGGAGAAGGTGAAGTCTGGAGGGTGAAGCAGAGGAAGCAGAAGAAGGAGAAGGAGAAGGTGAAGTCTGGAGGGTGAATCAGAAGAAGTAGAAGAAGGAGAAGGAGAAGGTGAAGTCAGGAGGGTGAAGCAGAAGAAGCAGAAGAAGGAGAAGGAGAAGGTGAAGTCAGGAGGGTGAATCAGAAGAAGCAGAAGAAGGAGAAGGAGAAGGTGAAGTCTGGAGGGTGAATCAGAAGAATCAGAAGAAGGAGAAGGAGAAGGTGAAGTCTGGAGGGTGAATCAGAAGAAGCAGAAGAAAGAGAAGGAGAAGGTGAAGTCTGGAGGGTGAAGCAGAAGAAGCAGAAGAAGGAGAAGGAGAAGGTGAAGACTGGAGGGTGAATCAGAAGAAGTAGAAGAAGGAGAAGGAGAAGGTGAAGTCTGGAGGGTGAATCAGAAGGAGTAGAAGAAGGAGAAGGAGAAGGTGAAGTCTGGAGGGTGAATCAGAAGAAGCAGAAGAAGGAGAAGGAGAAGGTGAAGTCTGGAGGGTGAATCAGAAGAAGCAGAAGAAGGAGAAGGAGAAGATGAAGTCTGGAGGGTGAATCAGAAGAAGTAGAAGAAGGAGAAGGAGAAGGTGAGGTCTGGAGGGTGAATCAGAAGAAGCAGAAGAAGGAGAAGGAGAAGGTGAAGTCTGGAGGGTGAATCAGAAGAAGCAGAAGAAGGAGAAGGAGAAGCTGAAGTCTGGAGGGTGAATCAGAAGAAGCAGAAGAAGGAGAAGGAGAAGGTGAAGTCAGGAGGGTGAATCAGAAGAAGCAGAAGAAGGAGAAGTAGAAGGTGAAGTTAGGAGGGTGAATCAGAAGAAGCAGAAGAAGGAGAAGGAGAAGGTGAAGTCAGGGGGTGAAGCAGAAGAAGTAGAAGAAGGAGAAGGAGAAGGTGAAGTCAGGAGGGTGAAGCAGAAGAAGCAGAAGAAGGAGAAGGAGTAGGTGAAGTCTGGAGGGCGCAGCAGAAGAAGCAGAAGAAGGAGAAGGAGAAGGTAAAGTCTGGAGGGTGAATCAGAAGAAGCAGAAGAAGGAGAAGGAGGAGGTGAAGTCTGGAGGGTGAATCAGAAGAAGCAGAAGAAGGAGAAGGAGAAGGTGAAGTCTGGAGGGTGAATCAGAAGAAGCAGAAGAAGGAGAAGGAGAAGGTGAATTCTGAAGGGTGAATCAGAAGAAGCAGAAAAGGAGAAGGAGAAGGTGAAGTCAGGAGGGTGAATCAGAAGAAGCAGAAGAAGGAGAAGGAGAAGGTGAAGTTAGGATGGTGAATCAGAAGAAGCAGAAGAAGGAGAAGGAGAAGGTGAAGTCAGGGGGGTGAAGCAGAAGAAGTAGAAGAAGGAGAAGGAGAAGGTGAAGTCAGGAGGGTGAAGCAGAAGAAGCAGAAGAAGGAGGAGTAGGTGAAGTCTGGAGGGCGCAGCAGAAGAAGCAGAAGAAGGAGAAGGAGAAGGTGAAGTCTGGAGGGTGAAGCAGAAGAAGCAGAAGAAGGAGAAGGAGAAGGTGAAGTCTGGAGGGTGAATCAGAAGAAGTACAAGAAGGAGAAGGAGAAGGTGAAGTCAGGAGGGTGAAGCAGAAGAAGCAGAAGAAGGAGAAGGAGAAGGTCAAGTCTGGAGGGTGAAGCAGAAGAAGCAGAAGAAGGAGAAGGAGAAGGTGAAGTCTGGAGGGCGAAGCAGAAGAAGCAGAAGAAGGAGAAGGAGAAGGTGAAGTCTGGAGGGTGAAGCAGAGGAAGCAGAAGAAGGAGAAGGAGAAGGTGAAGTCTGGAGGGTGAATCAGAAGAAGTAGAAGAAGGAGAAGGAGAAGGTGAAGTCAGGAGGGTGAAGCAGAAGAAGTAGAAGAAGGAGAAGGAGAAGGTGAAGTCAGGAGAGTGAATCAGAAGAAGCAGAAGAAGGAGAAGGAGAAGGTGAAGTCTGGAGGGTGAATCAGAAGAATCAGAAGAAGGAGAAGGAGAAGGTGAAGTCTGGAGGGTGAATCAGAAGAAGCAGAAGAAAGAGAAGGAGAAGGTGAATTCTGGAGGGTGAAGCAGAAGAAGCAGAAGAAGGAGAAGGAGAAGGTGAAGACTGGAGGGTGAATCAGAAGAAGTAGAAGAAGGAGAAGGAGAAGGTGAAGTCTGGAGGGTGAATCAGAAGGAGTAGAAGAAGGAGAAGGAGAAGGTGAAGTCTGGAGGGTGAATCAGAAGAAGCAGAAGAAGGAGAAGGAGAAGGTGAAGTCTGGAGGGTGAATCAGAAGAAGCAGAAGAAGGAGAAGGAGAAGATGAAGTCTGGAGGGTGAATCAGAAGAAGTAGAAGAAGGAGAAGGAGAAGGTGAGGTCTGGAGGGTGAATCAGAAGAAGCAGAAGAAGGAGAAGGAGAAGGTGAAGTCTGGAGGGTGAATCAGAAGAAGCAGAAGAAGGAGAAGGAGAAGCTGAAGTCTGGAGGGTGAATCAGAAGAAGCAGAAGAAGGAGAAGGAGAAGGTGAAGTCAGGAGGGTGAATCAGAAGAAGCAGAAGAAGGAGAAGTAGAAGGTGAAGTTAGGAGGGTGAATCAGAAGAAGCAGAAGAAGGAGAAGGAGAAGGTGAAGTCAGGGGGTGAAGCAGAAGAAGTAGAAGAAGGAGAAGGAGAAGGTGAAGTCAGGAGGGTGAAGCAGAAGAAGCAGAAGAAGGAGAAGGAGTAGGTGAAGTCTGGAGGGCGCAGCAGAAGAAGCAGAAGAAGGAGAAGGAGAAGGTAAAGTCTGGAGGGTGAAGCAGAAGAAGCAGAAGAAGGAGAAGGAGAAGGTGAAGTCTGGAGGGTGAATCAGAAGAAGTAGAAGAAGGAGAAGGAGAAGGTGAAGTCAGGAGGGTGAAGCAGAAGAAGCAGAAGAAGGAGAAGGAGAAGGTGAAGTCTGGAGGGTGAAGCAGAAGAAGCAGAAGAAGGAGAAGGAGAAGGTGAAGTCTGGAGGGTGAAGCAGAAGAAGCAGAAGAAGGAGAAGGAGAAGGTGAAGTCAGGAGGGTGAATCAGAAGAAGAAGGAGAAGGAGTAGGTGAAGTCTGGAGGGTGAATCAGAAGAAGTAGAAGAAGGAGAAGGAGAAGGTGAAGTCTGGAGGATGAATCAGAAGAAGTAGAAGAAGGAGAAGGAAAAGGTGAAGTCTGGCGGGTGAATCAGAAGAAGCAGAAGAAGGAGAAGGAGAAGGTGAAGTCTGGAGGGTGAATCAGAAGAAGTAGAAGAAGGAGAAGGAGAAGGTGTAGTCTGGAGGGTGAATCAGAAGAAGTAGACGAAGGAGAAGGAGAAGGCGAAGTCTGGAGGGTGAATCAGAAGAAGCAGAAGAAGGAGAAGGAGAAGGTGAAGTCTGGAGGGTGAATCAGAAGAAGTAGAAGAAGGAGAAGGAGAAGGTGAAGTCTGGAGGGTGAATCAGAAGAAGCAGAAGAAGGAGAAGGAGAAGGTGAAGTCTGGAGGGTGAATCAGAAGAAGCAGAAGAAGGAGAAGGAGAAGGTGAAGTCTGGAGGGGGAATCAGAAGAAGCAGAAGAATAGAAGGAGAAGGTGAAGTCTGGAGGGTGAATCAGAAGAAGTAGAAGAAAGAGAAGGAGAAGGTGAAGTCTGGAGGGTGAATTAGAAGAAACAGAAGAAGAAGAAGGAGAAGGTGAAGTCAGGAGGGTGAATCAGAAGAAGCAGAAGAAGGAGAAGGAGAAGGTGAAGTCTGCAGGGTGAATCAGAAGAAGCAGAAGAAGGAGAAGGAGAAGGTGAAGACTGGAGGGTGAATCAGAAGAAGTAGAAGAAGGAGAAGGAGAAGGTGAAGTCTGGAGGGTGAATCAGAAGAAGCAGAAGAAGGAGAAGGAGAAGGTGTAGTCTGGAGGGAGAAGCAGAAGAAGTAGAAGAAGGAGAAGGAGAAGGTGAAGTCTGGAGGGTGAATCAGAAGAAGTCGAAGAAGGAGAAGGAGAAGGTGAAGTCAGGAGGGTGAAGCAGAAGAAGCAGAAGAAGGAGAAGGAGAAGGTCAAGTCTGGAGGGTGAAGCAGAAGAAGCAGAAGAAGGAGAAGGAGAAGGTGAAGTCTGGAGGGCGAAGCAGAAGAAGCAGAAGAAGGAGAAGGAGAAGGTGAAGTCTGGAGGGTGAAGCAGAGGAAGCAGAAGAAGGAGAAGGAGAAGGTGAAGTCTGGAGGGTGAATCAGAAGAAGTAGAAGAAGGAGAAGGAGAAGGTGAAGTCAGGAGGGTGAAGCAGAAGAAGTAGAAGAAGGAGAAGGAGAAGGTGTAGTCAGGAGGGTGAATCAGAAGAAGCAGAAGAAGGAGAAGGAGAAGGTGAAGTCTGGAGGGTGAATCAGAAGAAGCAGAAGAAGGAGAAGGAGAAGATGAAGTCTGGAGGGTGAATCAGAAGAAGTAGAAGAAGGAGAAGGAGAAGGTGAGGTCTGGAGGGTGAATCAGAAGAAGCAGAAGAAGGAGAAGGAGAAGGTGAAGTCTGAAGGGTGAATCAGAAGAAGCAGAAGAAGGAGAAGGAGAAGGTGAAGTCTGGAGGGTGAATCAGAAGAAGCAGAAGAAGGAGAAGGAGAAGGTGAAGTCTGGAGGGTGAATCAGAAGAAGCAGAAGAAGGAGAAGGAGAAGGTGAAGTCTGGAGGGTGAATCAGAAGAAGCAGAAGAAGGAGAAGGAGAAGGTGAAGTCTGGAGGGTGAATCAAAAGAAGCAGAAGAAGGAGAAGGAGAAGATGAAGTCTGGAGGGTGAATCAGAAGAAGTAGAAGAAGGAGAAGGTGAAGTCTGGAGGGTGAATCAGAAGAAGCAGAAGAAGGAGAAGGAGAAGTTGAAGTCTGGAGGGTGAATCAGAAGAAGCAGAAGAAGGAGAAGGAGAAGGTGAAGTCTGGAGGGTGAATCAGAAGAAGCAGAAGAAGGAGAAGTAGAAGGTGAAGTCTGGAGGGTGAATCAGAAGAAGCTGAAGAAGGAGAAGGAGAAGGTGAAGTCTGGAGGGTGAATCAGAAGAAGCAGAAGAAAGAGAAGGTGAAGGTGAAGTCTGGAGGGTGAAGCAGAAGAAGCAGAAGAAGGAGAAGGAGAAGGTGAAGACTGGAGGGTGAATCAGAAGAAGTAGAAGAAGGAGAAGGAGAAGGTGAAGTCTGGAGGGTGAATCAGAAGAAGTAGAAGAAGGAGAAGGAGAAGGTGAAGTCTGGAGGGTGAATCAGAAGAAGCAGAAGAAGGAGAAGGAGAAGGTGAAGTCTGGAGGGTGAATCAGAAGAAGCAGAAGAAGGAGAAGGAGAAGATGAAGTCTGGAGGGTGAATCAGAAGAAGTAGAAGAAGGAGAAGGAGAAGGTGAGGTCTGGAGGGTGAATCTGAAGAAGCAGAAGAAGGAGAAGGAGAAGGTGAAGTCTGGAGGGTGAATCAGAAGAAGCAGAAGAAGGAGAAGGAGAAGGTGAAGTCTGGAGGGTGAATCAGAAGAAGCAGAAGAAGGATAAGGAGAAGGTGAAGTCAGGAGGGTGAATCAGAAGAAGCAGAAGAAGGAGAAGGAGAAGGTGAAGTTAGGATGGTGATTCAGAAGAAGCAGAAGAAGGAGAAGGAGAAGGTGAAGTCAGGGGGGTGAAGCAGAAGAAGTAGAAGAAGGAGAAGGAGAAGGTGAAGTCAGGAGGGTGAAGCAGAAGAAGCAGAAGAAGGAGGAGTAGGTGAAGTCTGGAGGGCGCAGCAGAAGAAGCAGAAGAAGGAGAAGGAGAAGGTGAAGTCTGGAGGGTGAAGCAGAAGAAGCAGAAGAAGGAGAAGGAGAAGGTGAAGTCTGGAGGGTGAATCAGAAGAAGTAGAAGAAGGAGAAGGAGAAGGTGAAGTCAGGAGGGTGAAGCAGAAGAAGCAGAAGAAGGAGAAGGAGAAGGTCAAGTCTGGAGGGTGAAGCAGAAGAAGCAGAAGAAGGAGAAGGAGAAGGTGAAGTCTGGAGGGCGAAGCAGAAGAAGCAGAAGAAGGAGAAGGAGAAGGTGAAGTCTGGAGGGTGAAGCAAAGGAAGCAGAAGAAGGAGAAGGAGAAGGTGAAGACTGGAGGGTGAATCAGAAGAAGTAGAAGAAGGAGAAGGAGAAGGTGAAGTCAGGAGGGTGAAGCAGAAGAAGTAGAAGAAAGAGAAGGAGAAGGTGAAGACAGGAGGGTGAATCAGAAGAAGCAGAAGAAGGAGAAGGAGAAGGTGAAGTCTGGAGGGTGAATCAGAAGAATCAGAAGAAGGAGAAGGAGAAGGTGAAGTCTGGAGGGTGAATCAGAAGAAGCAGAAGAAAGAGAAGGAGAAGGTGAAGTCTGGAGGGTGAAGCAGAAGAAGCAGAAGAAGGAGAAGGAGAAGGTGAAGACTGGAGGGTGAATCAGAAGAAGTAGAAGAAGGAGAAGGAGAAGGTGAAGTCTGGAGGGTGAATCAGAAGGAGTAGAAGAAGGAGAAGGAGAAGGTGAAGTCTGGAGGGTGAATCAGAAGAAGCAGAAGAAGGAGAAGGAGAAGGTGACGTCTGGAGGGTGAATCAGAAGAAGCAGAAGAAGGAGAAGGAGAAGATGAAGTCTGGAGGGTGAATCAGATAAAGTAGAAGAAGGAGAAGGAGAAGGTGAGGTCTGGAGGGTGAATCAGAAGAAGAAGAAGAAGGAGAAGGAGAAGGCGAAGTCTGGAGGGTGAATCAGAAGAAGCAGAAGAAGGAGAAGGAGAAGCTGAAGTCTGGAGGGTGAATCAGAAGAAGCAGAAGAAGGAGAAGGAGAAGGTGAAGTCAGGAGGGTGAATCAGAAGAAGCAGAAGAAGGAGAAGTAGAAGGTGAAGTTAGGAGGGTGAATCAGAAGAAGCAGAAGAAGGAGAAGGAGAAGGTGAAGTCAGGGGGGTGAAGCAGAAGAAGTAGAAGAAGGAGAAGGAGAAGGTGAAGTCAGGAGGGTGAAGCAGAAGAAGCAGAAGAAGGAGAAGGAGTAGGTGAAGTCTGGAGGGCGCAGCAGAAGAAGCAGAAGAAGGAGAAGGAGAAGGTAAAGTCTGGAGGGTGAAGCAGAAGAAGCAGAAGAAGGAGAAGGAGAAGGTGAAGTCTGGAGGGTGAATCAGAAGAAGTAGAAGAAGGAGAAGGAGAAGGTGAAGTCAGGAGGGTGAAGCAGAAGAAGCAGAAGAAGGAGAAGGAGAAGGTGAAGTCTGGAGGGTGAAGCAGAAGAAGCAGAAGAAGTAGAAGCAGAAGGTGAAGTCTGGAGGGTGAAGCAGAAGAAGCAGAAGAAGGAGAAGGAGAAGGTGAAGTCAGGAGGGTGAATCAGAAGAAGAAGGAGAAGGAGTAGGTGAAGTCTGGAGGGTGAATCAGAAGAAGTAGAAGAAGGAGAAGGAGAAGGTGAAGTCCGGAGGATGAATCAGAAGAAGTAGAAGAAGGAGAAGGAGAAGGTGAAGTCTGGAGGGTGAATCAGAAGAAGCAGAAGAAGGAGAAGGAGAAGGTGAAGTCTGGAGGGTGAATCAGAAGAAGTAGAAGAAGGAGAAGGAGAAGGTGTAGTCTGGAGGGTGAATCAGAAGAAGTAGACGAAGGAGAAGGAGAAGGCGAAGTCTGGAGGGTGAATCAGAAGAAGCAGAAGAAGGAGAAGGAGAAGGTGAAGTCTGGAGGGTGAATCAGAAGAAGTAGAAGAAGGAGAAGGAGAAGGTGAAGTCTGGAGGGTGAATCAGAAGAAGCAGAAGAAGGAGAAGGAGAAGGTGAAGTCTGGAGGGTGAATCAGAAGAAGCAGAAGAAGGAGAAGGAGAAGGTGAAGTCTGGAGGGTGAATCAGAAGAAGCAGAAGAAGGAGAAGGAGAAGGTGAAGTCTGGAGGGTGAATCAGAAGAAGCAGAAGAATAGAAGGAGAAGGTGAAGTCTGGAGGGTGAATCAGAAGAAGTAGTAGAAGGAGAAGGAGAAGGTGAAGTCTGGAGGGTGAATTAGAAGAAACAGAAGAAGGAGAAGGAGAAGGTGAAGTCAGGAGGGTGAATCAGAAGAAGCAGAAGAAGGAGAAGGAGAAGGTGAAGTCTGCAGGGTGAAACAGAAGAAGCAGAAGAAGGAGAAGGAGAAGGTGAAGACTGGAGGGTGAATCAGAAGAAGTAGAAGAAGGAGAAGGAGAAGGTGAAGTCTGGAGGGTGAATCAGAAGAAGTAGAAGAAGGAGAAGGAGAAGGTGTAGTCTGGAGGGTGAATCAGAAGAAGTAGACGAAGGAGAAGGAGAAGGCGAAGTCTGGAGGGTGAATCAGAAGAAGCAGAAGAAGGAGAAGGAGAAGGTGAAGTCTGGAGGGTGAATCAGAAGAAGCAGAAGAAGGAGAAGGAGAAGGTGAAGTCTGGAGGGTGAATCAGAAGAAGCAGAAGACGGAGAAGGAGAAGGTGAAGTCTGGAGGGTGAATCAGAAGAAGCAGAAGAATAGAAGGAGAAGGTGAAGTCTGGAGGGTGAATCAGAAGAAGTAGAAGAAGGAGAAGGAGAAGGTGAAGCCTGGAGGGTGAATTAGAAGAAGCAGAAGAATGAGAAGGAGAAGGTGAAGTCAGGAGGGTGAATCAGAAGAAGCAGAAGAAGGAGAAGGAGAAGGTGAAGTCTGCAGGATGAATCAGAAGAAGCAGAAGAAGGAGAAGGAGAAGGTGAAGACTGGAGGGTGAATCAGAAGAAGTAGAAGAAGGAGAAGGAGACGGTGAAGTCTGGAGGGTGAATCAGAAGAAGTAGAAGAAGGAGAAGGAGAAGGCGAAGTCTGGAGGGTGAATCAGAAGAAGCAGAAGAAGGAGAAGGAGAAGGTGAAGTCTGGAGTGTGAATCAGAAGAAGCAGAAGAAGGAGAAGGAGAAGATGAAGTCTGGAGGGTGAATCAGAAGAAGTAGAAGAAGGAGAAGGAGAAGGTGAGGTCTGGAGGGTGAATCAGAAGAAGCAGAAAAAGGAGAAGGAGAAGGTGAAGTCTGAAGGGTGAATCAGAAGAAGCAGAAGAAGGAGAAGGAGAAGGTGAAGTCTGGAGGGTGAATCAGAAGAAGCAGAAGAAGGAGAAGGAGAAGGTGAAGTCTGGAGGGTGAATCAGAAGAAGCAGAAGAAGGAGAAGGAGAAGGTGAAGTCTGGAGGGTGAATCAGAAGAAGTAGAAGAAGGAGAAGGAGAAGGCGAAGTCAGGAGGGTGAAGCAGAAGAAGCAGAAGAAGGAGAAGGAGTAGGTGAAGTCTGGAGGGTGAAGCAGAAGAAGCAGAAGAAGGAGAAGGAGAAGGTGAAGTCTGGAGGGTGAAGCAGAAGAAGCAGAAGAAGGAGAAGGAGAAGGTGAAGTCAGGAGGGTGAATTAGAAGAAGAAGGAGAAGGAGTAGGTGAAGTCTGGAGGGTGAATCAGAAGAAGTAGAAGAAGGAGAAGGAGAAGGTGAAGTCTGGAGGATGAATCGGAAGAAGTAGAAGAAGGAGAAGGAGAAGGTGAAGTCTGGAGGGTGAATCAGAAGAAGCAGAAGAAGGAGAAGGAGAAGGTGAAGTCTGGAGGGTGAATCAGAAGAAGTAGAAGAAGGAGAAGGAGAAGGTGTAGTCTGGAGCGTGAATCAGAAGAAGTAGACGAAGGAGAAGGAGAAGGCGAAGTCTGGAGGGTGAATCAGAAGAAGCAGAAGAAGGAGAAGGAGAAGGTGAAGTCTGGAGGGTGAATCAGAAGAAGTAGAAGAAGGAGAAGGAGAAGGTGAAGTCTGGAGGGTGAATCAGAAGAAGCAGAAGAAGGAGAAGGAGAAGGTGAAGTCTGGAGGGTGAATCAGAAGAAGCAGAAGAAGGAGAAGGCGAAGGTGAAGTCTGGAGGGTGAATCAGAAGAAGCAGAAGAAGGAGAAGGAGAAGGTGAAGTCTGGAGGGTGAATCAGAAGAAGCAGAAGAATAGAAGGAGAAGGTGAAGTCTGGAGGGTGAATCAGAAGAAGTAGAAGAAGGAGAAGGAGAAGGTGAAGTCTGGAGGGTGAATTAGAAGAAACAGAAGAAGGAGAAGGAGAAGGTGAGGTCAGGAGGGTGAATCAGAAGAAGCAGAAGAAGGAGAAGGAGAAGGTGAGGTCTGCAGGGTGAATCAGAAGAAGCAGAAGAAGGAGAAGGAGAAGGTGAAGACTGGAGGGTGAATCAGAAGAAGTAGAAGAAGGAGAAGGAGAAGGTGATGTCTGGAGGGTGAATCAGAAGAAGCAGAAGAAGGAGAAGGAGAAGGTGTAGTCTGGAGGGAGAAGCAGAAGAAGTAGAAGAAGGAGAAGGAGAAGGTGAAGTCTGGAGGGTGAATCAGAAGAAGTCGAAGAAGGAGAAGGAGAAGGTGAAGTCTGGAGGGTGAATCATAAGAAGTAGAAGAAGGAGAAGGAGAAGGTGAAGTCTGGAGGGTGAATCAGAAGAAGCAGAAGAAGGAGAAGGAGAAGGTGAAGTCTGGAGGGTGAATCAGAAGAAGTAGAAGAAGGAGAAGGAGAAGGTGTAGTCTGGAGGGTGAATCAGAAGAAGTAGACGAAGGAGAAGGAGAAGGCGAAGTCTGGAGGGTGAATCAGAAGAAGCAGAAGAAGGAGAAGGAGAAGGTGAAGTCTGGAGGGTGAATCAGAAGAAGTAGAAGAAGGAGAAGGAGAAGGTGAAGTCTGGAGGGTGAATCAGAAGAAGCAGAAGAAGGAGAAGGAGAAGGTGAAGTCTGGAGGGTGAATCAGAAGAAGCAGAAGAAGGAGAAGGAGAAGGTGAAGTCTGGAGGGTGAATCAGAAGAAGCAGAAGAAGGAGAAGGAGAAGGTGAAGTCTGGAGGGTGAATCAGAAGAAGCAGAAGAATAGAAGGAGAAGGTGAAGTCTGGAGGGTGAATCAGAAGAAGTAGAAGAAGGAGAAGGAGAAGGTGAAGCCTGGAGGGTGGATTAGAAGAAGCAGAAGAAGGAGAAGGAGAAGGTGAAGTCAGGAGGGTGAATCAGAAGAAGCAGAAGAAGGAGAAGGAGAAGGTGAAGTCTGCAGGATGAATCAGAAGAAGCAGAAGAAGGAGAAGGAGAAGGTGAAGACTGGAGGGTGAATCAGAAGAAGTAGAAGAAGGAGAAGGAGAAGGTGTAGTCTGGAGGGTGAATCAGAAGAAGTAGAAGAAGGAGAAGGAGAAGGTGAAGTCTGGAGGGTGAATCAGAAGAAGTAGAAGAAGGAGAAGGAGAAGGCGAAGTCTGGAGGGTGAATCAGAAGAAGCAGAAGAAGGAGAAGGAGAAGGTGAAGTCTGGAGTGTGAATCAGAAGAAGCAGAAGAAGGAGAAGGAGAAGATGAAGTCTGGAGGGTGAATCAGAAGAAGTAGAAGAAGGAGAAGGAGAAGGTGAGGTCTGGAGGGTGAATCAGAAGAAGCAGAAAAAGGAGAAGGAGAAGGTGAAGTCTGAAGGGTGAATCAGAAGAAGCAGAAGAAGGAGAAGGAGAAGGTGAAGTCTGGAGGGTGAATCAGAAGAAGCAGAAGAAGGAGAAGGAGAAGGTGCAGTCTGGAGGGTGAATCAGAAGAAGCAGAAGAAGGAGAAGGAGAAGGTGAAGTCTGGAGGGTGAATCAGAAGAAGTAGAAGAAGGAGAAGGAGAAGGTGAAGTCTCGAGGGTGAATCAGAAGAAGTAGAAGAAGGAGAAGGAGAAGGTGAAGTCTGGAGGGTGAATCAGAAGAAGCAGAAGAAGGAGAAGGAGAAGGTGAAGTCTGGAGGGTGAATCAAAAGAAGCAGAAGAAGGAGAAGGAGAAGATGAAGTCTGGAGGGTGAAACAGAAGAAGTAGAAGAAGGAGAAGGTGAAGTCTGGAGGGTGAATCAGAAGAAGCAGAAGAAGGAGAAGGAGAAGGTGAAGTCTGTAGGGTGAATCAGAAGAAGCAGAAGAAGGAGAAGGAGAAGGTGAAGTCTGGAGGGTGAATCAGAAGAAGCAGAATAAGGAGAAGGAGAAGGTGAAGTCTGGAGGGTGAATCAGAAGAAGCAGAAGAAGGAGAAGGAGAAGGTGATGTCTGGAGGGTGAATCAGAAGAAGTAGAAGAAGGAGAAGGAGAAGGTGAAGTCTGGAGGGTGAATCAGAAGAAGTAGAAGAAGGAGAAGGAGAAGGTGAAGTCAGGAGGGTGAATCAGAAGAAGTAGAAGAAGGAGAAGGAGAAGGTGAAGTCAGGAGGGTGAATCAGAAGAAGCAGAAGAAGGAGAAGGAGAAGGTGAAGTCTGGAGGGTGAATCAGAAGAATCAGAAGAAGGAGAAGGAGAAGGTGAAGTCTGGAGGGTGAATCAGAAGAAGCAGAAGAAAGAGAAGGTGAAGGTGAAGTCTGGAGGGTGAAGCAGAAGAAGCAGAAGAAGGAGAAGGAGAAGGTGAAGACTGGAGGGTGAATCAGAAGAAGTAGAAGAAGGAGAAGGAGAAGGTGAAGTCTGGAGGGTGAATCAGAAGAAGTAGCAGAAGGAGAAGGAGAAGGTGAAGTCTGGAGGGTGAATCAGAAGAAGCAGAAGAAGGAGAAGGAGAAGGTGAAGTCTGGAGGGTGAATCAGAAGAAGCAGAAGAAGGAGAAGGAGAAGCTGAAGTCTGGAGGGTGAATCAGAAGAAGCAGAAGAAGGAGAAGGAGAAGGTGAGGTCTGGAGGGTGAATCAGAAGAAGCAGAAGAAGGAGAAGGAGAAGGTGAAGTCGGGAGGGTGAATCAGAAGAAGCAGAAGAAGGAGAAGGAGAAGGTGAAGTCTGGAGGGTGAATCAGAAGAAGCAGAAGAAGGAGAAGGAGAAGGTGAAGTCAGGAGGGTGAATCAGAAGTAGCAGAAGAAGGAGAAGGAGAAGGTGAAGTTAGGATGGTGAATCAGAAGAAGCAGAAGAAGGAGAAGGAGAAGGTGAAGTCGGGGGTGAAGCAGAAGAAGTAGAAGAAGGAGAAGGAGAAGGTGAAGTCAGGAGGGTGAAGCAGAAGAAGCAGAAGAAGGAGGAGTAGGTGAAGTCTGGAGGGCGCAGCAGAAGAAGCAGAAGAAGGAGAAGGAGAAGGTGAAGTCTGGAGGGTGAAGCAAAAGAAGCAGAAGAAGGAGAAGGAGAAGGTGAAGTCTGGAGGGTGAATCAGAAGAAGTAGAAGAAGGAGAAGGAGAAGGTGAAGTCAGGAGGGTGAAGCAGAAGAAGCAGAAGAAGGAGAAGGAGAAGGTCAAGTCTGGAGGGTGAAGCAGAAGAAGCAGAAGAAGGAGAAGGAGAAGGTGAAGTCTGGAGGGCGAAGCAGAAGAAGCAGAAGAAGGAGAAGGAGAAGGTGAAGTCTGGAGGGTGAAGCAGAGGAAGCAGAAGAAGCAGAAGGAGAAGGTGAAGTCTGGAGGGTGAATCAGAAGAAGTAGAAGAAGGAGAAGGAGAAGGTGAAGTCAGGAGGGAGAAGCAGAAGAAGTAGAAGAAGGAGAAGGAGAAGGTGAAGTCAGGAGGGTGAATCAGAAGAAGCAGAAGAAGGAGAAGGAGAAGGTGAAGTCTGGAGGGTGAATCAGAAGAATCAGAAGAAGGAGAAGGAGAAGGTGAAGTCTGGAGGGTCAATCAGAAGAAGCAGAAGAAAGAGAAGGAGAAGGTGAAGTCTGGAGGGTGAAGCAGAAGAAGCAGAAGAAGGAGAAGGAGAAGGTGAAGGCTGGAGGGTGAATCAGAAGAAGTAGAAGAAGGAGAAGGAGAAGGTGAAGTCTGGAGGGTGAATCAGAAGAAGTAGAAGAAGGAGAAGGAGTAGGTGAAGTCTGGAGGGTGAATCAGAAGAAGCAGAAGAAGGAGAAGGAGAAGGTGAAGTCTGGAGGGTGAATCAGAAGAAGCAGAAGAAGGAGAAGGAGAAGATGAAGTCTGGAGGGTGAATCAGAAGAAGTAGAAGAAGGAGAAGGAGAAGGTGAGGTCTGGAGGGTGAATCAGAAGAAGCAGAAGAAGGAGAAGGAGAAGGTGAAGTCTGGAGGGTGAATCAGAAGAAGCAGAAGAAGGAGAAGGAGAAGGTGAAGTCTGGAGGGTGAATCAGAAGAAGCAGTAGAAGGAGAAGGAGAAGGTGAAGTCAGGAGGGTGAATCAGAAGAAGCAGAAGAAGAAGAAGTAGAAGGTGTAGTTAGGAGGGTGAATCAGAAGAAGCAGAATAAGGAGAAGGAGAAGGTGAAGTCAGGGGGGTGAAGCAGAAGAAGTCGAAGAAGGAGAAGGAGAAGGTGAAGTCAGGAGGGTGAAGCAGAAGAAGCAGAAGAAGGAGAAGGAGTAGGTGAAGTCTGGAGGGCGCAGCAGAAGAAGCAGAAGAAGGAGAAGGAGAAGGTAAAGTCTGGAGGGTGAAGCAGAAGAAGCAGAAGAAGGAGAAGGAGAAGGTGAAGTCTGGAGGGTGAATCAGAAGAAGTAGAAGAAGGAGAAGGAGAAGGTGAAGTCAGGAGGGTGAAGCAGAAGAAGCAGAAGAAGGAGAAGGAGAAGGTGAAGTCTGGAGGGTGAAGCAGAAGAAGCAGAAGAAGGAGAAGGTGAAGTCTGGAGGGTGAAGCAGAAGAAGCAGAAGAAGGAGAAGGAGAAGGTGAAGTCAGGAGGGTGAATCAGAAGAAGAAGGAGAAGGAGTAGGTGAAGTCTGGAGGGTGAATCAGAAGAAGTAGAAGAAGGAGAAGGAGAAGGTGAAGTCTGGAGGATGAATCAGAAGAAGTAGAAGAAGGAGAAGGAGAAGGTGAAGTCTGGAGGGTGAATCAGAAGAAGCAGAAGAAGGAGAAGGAGCAGGTGAAGTCTGGAGGGTGAATCAGAAGAAGTAGAAGAAGGAGAAGGAGAAGGTGTAGTCTGGAGGGTGAATCAGAAGAAGTAGACGAAGGAGAAGGAGAAGGCAAAGTCTGGAGGGTGAATCAGAAGAAGCAGAAGAAGGAGAAGGAGAAGGTGAAGTCTGGAGGGTGAATCAGAAGAAGTAGAAGAAGGAGAAGGAGAAGGTGAAGTCTGGAGGGTGAATCAGAAGAAGCAGAAGAAGGAGAAGGAGAAGGTGAAGTCTGGAGGGTGAATCAGAAGAAGCAGAAGAAGGAGAAGGAGAAGGTGAAGTCAGGAGGGTGAATCAGAAGAAGCAGAAGAAGGAGAAGGAGAAGGTGAAGTCTGCAGGGTGAATCAGAAGAAGCAGAAGAAGGAGAAGGAGAAGGTGAAGATTGGAGGGTGAATCAGAAGAAGTAGAAGAAGGAGAAGGAGAAGGTGAAGTCTGGAGGGTGAATCAGAAGAAGTAGAAGAAGGAGAAGGAGAAGGCGAAGTCTGGAGGGTGAATCAGAAGAAGCAGAAGAAGGAGAAGGAGAAGGTGAAGTCTGGAGTGTGAATCAGAAGAAGCAGAAGAAGGAGAAGGAGAAGATGAAGTCTGGAGGGTGAATCAGAAGAAGTAGAAGAAGGAGAAGGAGAAGGTGAGGTCTGGAGGGTGAATCAGAAGAAGCAGAAGAAGGAGAAGGAGAAGGTGAAGTCAGGGGGGTGAAGCAGAAGAAGTAGAAGAAGGAGAAGGAGAAGGTGAAGTCAGTAGGGTGAAGCAGAAGAAGCAGAAGAAGGAGAAGGAGTAGGTGAAGTCTGGAGGGCGCAGCAGAAGAAGCAGAAGAAGGAGAAGGAGAAGGTAAAGTCTGGAGGGTGAAGCAGAAGAAGCAGAAGAAGGACAAGGAGAAGGTGAAGTCTGGAGGGTGAATCAGAAGAAGTAGAAGAAGGAGAAGGAGAAGGTGAAGTCAGGAGGGTGAAGCAGAAGAAGCAGAAGGAGAAGGAGAAGGTGAAGTCTGGAGGGTGAAGCAGAAGAAGGAGAAGGGGAAGGTGAAGTCTGGAGGGTGAAGCAGAAGAAGCAGAAGAAGGAGAAGGAGAAGGTGAAGTCAGGAGGGTGAATCGGAAGAAGAAGGAGAAGGAGTAGGTGAAGTCTGGAGGGTGAATCAGAAGAAGTAGAAGAAGGAGAAGGAGAAGGTGAAGTCTGGAGGATGAATCAGAAGAAGTAGAAGAAGGAGAAGGAGAAGGTGAAGTGTGGAGGGTGAATCAGAAGAAGCAGAAGAAGGAGAAGGAGAAGGTGAAGTCTGGAGGGTGAATCAGAAGAAGTAGAAGAAGGAGAAGGAGATGGTGTAGTCTGGAGGGTGAATCAGCAGAAGTAGACGAAGGAGAAGGAGAAGGCGAAGTCTGGAGGGTGAATCAGAAGAAGCAGAAGAAGGAGAAGGAGAAGGTGAAGTCTGGAGGGTGAATCAGAAGAAGTAGAAGAAGGAGAAGGAGAAGGTGAAGTCTGGAGGGTGAATCAGAAGAAGCAGAAGAAGGAGAAGGAGAAGGTGAAGTCTGGAGGGTGAATCAGAAGAAGCAGAAGAAGGAGAAGGAGAAGGTGAAGTCTGGAGGGTGAATCAGAAGAAGCAGAAGAAGGAGAAGGAGAAGGTGAAGTCTGGAGGGTGAAGCAGAAGAAGCAGAAGAATAGAAGGAGAAGGTGAAGTCTGGAGGGTGAATCAGAAGAAGTAGAAGAAGGAGAAGGAGAAGGTGAAGTCTGGAGGGTGAATGAGAAGAAGCAGAAGAAGGAGAAGGAGAAGGTGGAGTCAGGAGGGTGAATCAGAAGAAGCAGAAGAAGGAGAAGGAGAAGGTGAAGTCTGCAGGGTGAATCAGAAGAAGCAGAAGAAGGAGAAGGAGAAGGTGAAGACTGGAGGGTGAATCAGAAGAAGTAGAAGAAGGAGAAGGAGAAGGTGAAGTCTGGAGGGTGAATCAGAAGAAGTAGAAGTAGGAGAAGGAGAAGGCGAAGTCTGGATGGTGAATCAGAAGAAGCAGAAGAAGGAGAAGGAGAAGGTGAAGTCTGGAGTGTGAATCAGAAGAAGCAGAAGAAGGAGAAGGAGAAGATGAAGTCTGGAGGATGAATCAGAAGAAGTAGAAGAAGGAGAAGGAGAAGGTGAAGTCTGGAGGGTGAATCAGAAGAATCAGAAGAAGGAGAAGGAGAAGGTGTAGTCTGGAGGGTGAATCAGAAGAAGCAGAAGAAAGAGAAGGAGAAGGTGAAGTCTGGAGGGTGAAGCAGAAGAAGCAGAAGAAGGAGAAGGAGAAGGTGAGGTCTGGAGGGTGAATCAGAAGAAGCAGAAGAAGGAGAAGGAGAAGGTGAAGTCTGGAGGGTGAATCAGAAGAAGCAGAAGAAGGAGAAGGAGAAGGTGAAGTCTGGAGGGTGAATCAGAAGAAGCAGTAGAAGGAGAAGGAGAAGGTGAAGTCTGGAGGGTGAATCAGAAGAAGCAGAAGAAGGAGAAGGAGAAGGTGAAGTCAGGGGGGTGAAGCAGAAGAAGTAGAAGAAGGAGAAGGAGAAGGTGAAGTCAGTAGGGTGAAGCAGAAGAAGCAGAAGAAGGAGAAGGAGTAGGTGAAGTCTGGAGGGCGCAGCAGAAGAAGCAGAAGAAGGAGAAGGAGAAGGTAAAGTCTGGAGGGTGAAGCAGAAGAAGCAGAAGAAGGACAAGGAGAAGGTGAAGTCTGGAGGGTGAATCAGAAGAAGTAGAAGAAGGAGAAGGAGAAGGTGAAGTCAGGAGGGTGAAGCAGAAGAAGCAGAAGGAGAAGGAGAAGGTGAAGTCTGGAGGGTGAAGCAGAAGAAGGAGAAGGGGAAGGTGAAGTCTGGAGGGTGAAGCAGAAGAAGCAGAAGAAGGAGAAGGAGAAGGTGAAGTCAGGAGGGTGAATCAGAAGAAGAAGGAGAAGGAGTAGGTGAAGTCTGGAGGGTGAATCAGAAGAAGTAGAAGAAGGAGAAGGAGAAGGTGAAGTCTGGAGGATGAATCAGAAGAAGTAGAAGAAGGAGAAGGTGAAGTGTGGAGGGTGAATCAGAAGAAGCAGAAGAAGGAGAAGGAGAAGGTGAAGTTTGGAGGGTGAATCAGAAGAAGTAGAAGAAGGAGAAGGAGATGGTGTAGTCTGGAGGGTGAATCAGCAGAAGTAGACGAAGGAGAAGGAGAAGGCGAAGTCTGGAGGGTGAATCAGAAGAAGCAGAAGAAGGAGAAGGAGAAGGTGAAGTCTGGAGGGTGAATCAGAAGAAGTAGAAGAAGGAGAAGGAGAAGGTGAAGTCTGGAGGGTGAATCAGAAGAAGCAGAAGAAGGAGAAGGAGAAGGTGAAGTCTGGAGGGTGAATCAGAAGAAGCAGAAGAAGGAGAAGGAGAAGGTGAAGTCTGGAGGGTGAATCAGAAGAAGCAGAAGAAGGAGAAGGAGAAGGTGAAGTCTGGAGGGTGAAGCAGAAGAAGCAGAAGAATAGAAGGAGAAGGTGAAGTCTGGAGGGTGAATCAGAAGAAGTAGAAGAAGGAGAAGGAGAAGGTGAAGTCTGGAGGGTGAATGAGAAGAAGCAGAAGAAGGAGAAGGAGAAGGTGGAGTCAGGAGGGTGAATCAGAAGAAGCAGAAGAAGGAGAAGGAGAAGGTGAAGTCTGCAGGGTGAATCAGAAGAAGCAGAAGAAGGAGAAGGAGAAGGTGAAGACTGGAGGGTGAATCAGAAGAAGTAGAAGAAGGAGAAGGAGAAGGTGAAGTCTGGAGGGTGAATCAGAAGAAGTAGAAGTAGGAGAAGGAGAAGGCGAAGTCTGGATGGTGAATCAGAAGAAGCAGAAGAAGGAGAAGGAGAAGGTGAAGTCTGGAGTGTGAATCAGAAGAAGCAGAAGAAGGAGAAGGAGAAGATGAAGTCTGGAGGATGAATCAGAAGAAGTAGAAGAAGGAGAAGGAGAAGGTGAAGTCTGGAGGGTGAATCAGAAGAATCAGAAGAAGGAGAAGGAGAAGGTGTAGTCTGGAGGGTGAATCAGAAGAAGCAGAAGAAAGAGAAGGAGAAGGTGAAGTCTGGAGGGTGAAGCAGAAGAAGCAGAAGAAGGAGAAGGAGAAGGTGAAGACTGGAGGGTGAATCAGAAGAAGTAGAAGAAGGAGAAGGAGAAGGTGAAGTCTGGAGGGTGAATCAGAAGAAGTAGAAGAAGGAGAAGGAGTAGGTGAAGTCTGGAGGGTGAATCAGAAGAAGCAGAAGAAGGAGAAGGAGAAGGTGAAGTCTGGAGGGTGAATCAGAAGAAGCAGAAGAAGGAGGAGGAGAAGATGAAGTCTGGAGGGTGAATCAGAAGAAGTAGAAGAAGGAGAAGGAGAAGGTGAGGTCTGGAGGGTGAATCAGAAGAAGCAGAAGAAGGAGAAGGAGAAGGTGAAGTCTGGAGGGTGAATCAGAAGAAGCAGAAGAAGGAGAAGGAGAAGTTGAAGTCTGGAGGGTGAATCAGAAGAAGCAGAAGAAGGAGAAGGAGAAGGTGAAGTAAGGAGGGTGAATCAGAAGAAGCAGAAGAAGGAGAAGTAGAAGGTGTAGTAAGGAGGGTGAATCAGAAGAAGCAGAAGAAGGAGAAGGAGAAGGTGAAGTCAGGGGGGTGAAGCAGAAGAAGTAGAAGAAGGAGAAGGAGAAGGTGAAGTCAGGAGGGTGAAGCAGAAGAAGCAGAAGAAGGAGAAGGAGTAGGTGAAGTCTGGAGGGCGCAGCAGAAGAAGCAGAAGAAGGAGAAGGAGAAGGTAAAGTCTGGAGGGTGAAGCAGAAGAAGCAGAAGAAGGAGAAGGAGAAGGTGAAGTCTGGAGGGTGAATCAGAAGAAGTAGAAGAAGGAGAAGGAGAAGGTGAAGTCAGGAGGGTGAAGCAGAAGAAGCAGAAGAAGGAGAAGGAGAAGGTGAAGTCTGGAGGGTGAAGCAGAAGAAGCAGAAGAAGGAGAAGGTGAAGTCTGGAGGGTGAAGCAGAAGAAGCAGAAGAAGGAGAAGGAGAAGGTGAAGTCAGGAGGGTGAATCAGAAGAAGAAGGAGAAGGAGTAGGTGAAGTCTGGAGGGTGAATCAGAAGAAGTAGAAGAAGGAGAAGGAGAAGGTGAAGTCTGGAGGATGAATCAGAAGAAGTAGAAGAAGGAGAAGGAGAAGGTGAAGTCTGGAGGGTGAATCAGAAGAAGCAGAAGAAGGAGAAGGAGAAGGTGAAGTCTGGAGGGTGAATCAGAAGAAGTAGAAAAAGGAGAAGGAGAAGGTGTAGTCTGGAGGGTGAATCAGAAGAAGTAGACGAAGGAGAAGGAGAAGGCAAAGTCTGGAGGGTGAATCAGAAGAAGCAGAAGAAGGAGAAGGAGAAGGTGAAGTCTGGAGGGTGAATCAGAAGAAGTAGAAGAAGGAGAAGGAGAAGGTGAAGTCTGGAGGGTGAATCAGAAGAAGCAGAAGAAGGAGAAGGAGAAGGTGAAGTCTGGAGGGTGAATCAGAAGAAGCAGAAGAAGGAGAAGAAGAAGGTGAAGTCTGGAGGGTGAATCAGAAGAAGCAGAAGAAGGAGAAGGAGAAGGTGAAGTCTGGAGGGTGAATCAGAAGAAGCAGAAGAATGGAAGGAGAAGGTGAAGTCTGGAGGGTGAATCAGAAGAAGTAGAAGAAGGAGAAGGAGAAGGTGAAGTCTGGAGGGTGAATTAGAAGAAGCAGAAGAAGGAGAAGGAGAAGGTGAAGTCAGGAGGGTGAATCAGAAGAAGCAGAAGAAGGAGAAGGAGAAGGTGACGTCTGCAGGGTGAATCAGAAGAAGCAGAAGAAGGAGAAGGAGAAGGTGAAGACTGGAGGGTGAATCAGAAGAAGTAGAAGAAGGAGAAGGAGAAGGTGAAGTCTGGAGGGTGAATCAGAAGAAGTAGAAGAAGGAGAAGGAGAAGGCGAAGTCTGGAGGGTGAATCAGAAGAAGCAGAAGAAGGAGAAGGAGAAGGTGAAGTCTGGAGTGTGAATCAGAAGAAGCAGAAGAAGGAGAAGGAGAAGATGAAGTCTGGAGGGTGAATCAGAAGAAGTAGAAGAAGGAGAAGGAGAAGGTGAGGTCTGGAGGGTGAATCAGAAGAAGCAGAAGAAGGAGAAGGAGAAGGTGAAGTCTGAAGGGTGAATCAGAAGAAGCAGAAGAAGGAGAAGGAGAAGGTGAAGTCAGGGGGGTGAAGCAGAAGAAGTAGAAGAAGGAGAAGGAGAAGGTGAAGTCAGGAGGGTGAAGCAGAAGAAGCAGAAGAAGGAGAAGGAGTAGGTGAAATCTGGAGGGCGCAGCAGAAGAAGCAGAAGAAGGAGAAGGAGAAGGTAAAGTCTGGAGGGTGAAGAAGAAGAAGCAGAAGAAGGACAAGGAGAAGGTGAAGTCTGGAGGGTGAATCAGAAGAAGTAGAAGAAGGAGAAGGAGAAGGTGAAGTCAGGAGGGTGAAGCAGAAGAAGCAGAAGAAGGAGAAGGAGAAGGTGAAGTCTGGAGGGTGAAGCAGAAGAAGCAGAAGAAGGAGAAGGGGAAGGTGAAGTCTGGAGGGTGAAGCAGAAGAAGCAGAAGAAGGAGAAGGAGTAGGTGAAGTCTGGAGGGTGAATCAGAAGAAGTAGAAGAAGGAGAAGGAGAAGGTGAAGTCTGGAGGATGAATCAGAAGAAGTAGAAGAAGGAGAAGGAGAAGGTGAAGTGTGGAGGGTGAATCAGAAGAAGCAGAAGAAGGAGAAGGAGAAGGTGAAGTCTGGAGGGTGAATCAGAAGAAGTAGAAGAAGGAGAAGGAGAAGGTATAGTCTGGAGGGTGAATCAGAAGAAGTAGACGAATGAGAAGGAGAAGGCGAAGTCTGGAGGGTGAATCAGAAGAAGCAGAAGAAGGAGAAGGAGAAGGTGAAGTCTGGAGGGTGAATCAGAAGAAGTAGAAGAAGGAGAAGGAGAAGGTGAAGTCTGGAGGGTGAATCAGAAGATGCAGAAGAAGGAGAAGGAGAAGGTGAAGTCTGGAGGGTGAATTAGAAGAAGCAGAAGAAGGAGAAGGAGAAGGTGAAGTCAGGAGGGTGAATCAGAAGAAGCAGAAGAAGGAGAAGGAGAAGGTGATGTCTGCAGGGTGAATCAGAAGAAGCAGAAGAAGGAGAAGGAGAAGGTGAAGACTGGAGGGTGAATCAGAAGAAGTAGAAGAAGGAGAAGGAGAAGGTGAAGTCTGGAGGGTGAATCAGAAGAAATAGAAGAAGGAGAAGGAGAAGGCGAAGTCTGGAGGGTGAATCAGAAGAAGCAGAAGAAGGAGAAGGAGAAGGTGAAGTCTGGAGTGTGAATCAGAAGAAGCAGAAGAAGGAGAAGGAGAAGATGAAGTCTGGAGGGTGAATCAGAAGAAGTAGAAGAAGGAGAAGGAGAAGGTGAGGTCTGGAGGGTGATTCAGAAGAAGCAGAAGAAGGAGAAGGAGAAGGTGAAGTCTGAAGGGTGAATCAGAAGAAGCAGAAGAAGGAGAATGAGAAGGTGAAGTCTGGAGGGTGAATCAGAAGAAGTAGAAGAAGGAGAAGGAGAAGGTGAAGTCTGGAGGATGAATCAGAAGAAGTAGAAGAAGGAGAAGGAGAAGGTGAAGTGTGGAGGGTGAATCAGAAGAAGCAGAAGAAGGAGAAGGAGAAGGTGAAGTCTGGAGGGTGAATCAGAAGAAGTAGAAGAAGGAGAAGGAGAAGGTATAGTCTGGAGGGTGAATCAGAAGAAGTAGACGAATGAGAAGGAGAAGGCGAAGTCTGGAGGGTGAATCAGAAGAAGCAGAAGAAGGAGAAGGAGAAGGTGAAGTCTGGAGGGTGAATCAGAAGAAGTAGAAGAAGGAGAAGGAGAAGGTGAAGTCTGGAGGGTGAATCAGAAGATGCAGAAGAAGGAGAAGGAGAAGGTGAAGTCTGGAGGGTGAATTAGAAGAAGCAGAAGAAGGAGAAGGAGAAGGTGAAGTCAGGAGGGTGAATCAGAAGAAGCAGAAGAAGGAGAAGGAGAAGGTGATGTCTGCAGGGTGAATCAGAAGAAGCAGAAGAAGGAGAAGGAGAAGGTGAAGACTGGAGGGTGAATCAGAAGAAGTAGAAGAAGGAGAAGGAGAAGGTGAAGTCTGGAGGGTGAATCAGAAGAAATAGAAGAAGGAGAAGGAGAAGGCGAAGTCTGGAGGGTGAATCAGAAGAAGCAGAAGAAGGAGAAGGAGAAGGTGAAGTCTGGAGTGTGAATCAGAAGAAGCAGAAGAAGGAGAAGGAGAAGATGAAGTCTGGAGGGTGAATCAGAAGAAGTAGAAGAAGGAGAAGGAGAAGGTGAGGTCTGGAGGGTGATTCAGAAGAAGCAGAAGAAGGAGAAGGAGAAGGTGAAGTCTGAAGGGTGAATCAGAAGAAGCAGAAGAAGGAGAATGAGAAGGTGAAGTCTGGAGGGTGAATCAGAAGAAGCAGAAGAAGGAGAAGGAGAAGGTGAAGTCTGGAGGGTGAATCAGAAGAAGCAGAAGAAGGAGAAGGAGAATGTGAAGTCTGGAGGGTGAATCAGAAGAAGTAGAAGAAGGAGAAGGAGAAGGTGAAGTCTCGAGGGTGAATCAGAAGAAGTAGAAGAAGGAGAAGGAGAAGGTGAAGTCTGGAGGGTGAATCAGAAGAAGCAGAAGAAGGAGAAGGAGAAGGTGAAGTCTGGAGGGTGAATCAAAAGAAGCAGAAGAAGGAGAAGGAGAAGATGAAGTCTGGAGGGTGAATCAGAAGAAGTAGAAGAAGGAGAAGGTGAAGTCTGGAGGGTGAATCAGAAGAAGCAGAAGAAGGAGAAGGAGAAGGTGAAGTCTGGAGGGTGAATCAGAAGAAGCAGAAGAAGGAGAAGGAGAAGGTGAAGTCTGGAGGGTGAATCAGAAGAAGCAGAATAAGGAGAAGGAGAAGGTGAAGTCTGGAGGGTGAATCAGAAGAAGCAGAAGAAGGAGAAGGAGAAGGTGATGTCTGGAGGGTGAATCAGAAGAAGTAGAAGAAGGAGAAGGAGAAGGTGAAGTCTGGAGGGTGAATCAGAAGAAGTAGAAGAAGGAGAAGGAGAAGGTGAAGTCAGGAGGGTGAATCAGAAGAAGTAGAAGAAGGAGAAGGAGAAGGTGAAGTCAAGAGGGTGAATCAGAAGAAGCAGAAGAAGGAGAAGGAGAAGGTGAAGTCTGGAGAGTGAATCAGAAGAATCAGAAGAAGGAGAAGGAGAAGGTGAAGTCTGGAGGGTGAATCAGAAGAAGCAGAAGAAAGAGAAGGTGAAGGTGAAGTCTGGAGGGTGAAGCAGAAGAAGCAGAAGAAGGAGAAGGAGAAGGTGAAGACTGGAGGGTGAATCAGAAGAAGTAGAAGAAGGAGAAGGAGAAGGTGAAGTCTGGAGGGTGAATCAGAAGAAGTAGAAGAAGGAGAAGGAGAAGGTGAAGTCTGGAGGGTGAATCAGAAGAAGCAGAAGAAGGAGAAGGAGAAGGTGAAGTCTGGAGGGTGAATCAGAAGAAGCAGAAGAAGGAGAAGGAGAAGGTGAAGTCTGGAGGGTGAATCAGAAGAAGCAGAAGAAGGAGAAGGAGAAGGTGAGGTCTGGAGGGTGAATCAGAAGAAGCAGAAGAAGGAGAAGGAGAAGGTGAAGTCTGGAGGGTGAATCAGAAGAAGCAGAAGAAGGAGAAGGAGAAGGTGAAGTCTGGAGGGTGAATCAGAAGAAGCAGAAGAAGGAGAAGGAGAAGGTGAAGTCAGGAGGGTGAATCAGAAGAAGCAGAAGAAGGAGAAGGAGAAGGTGAAGTTAGGATGGTGAATCAGAAGAAGCAGAAGAAGAAGAAGGAGAAGGTGAAGTCAGGGGGGTGAAGCAGAAGAAGTAGAAGAAGGAGAAGGAGAAGGTGAAGTCAGGAGGGTGAAGCAGAAGAAGCAGAAGAAGGAGGAGTAGGTGAAGTCTGGAGGGCGCAGCAGAAGAAGCAGAAGAAGGAGAAGGAGAAGGTGAAGTCTGGAGGGTGAAGCAGAAGAAGCAGAAGAAGGAGAAGGAGAAGGTGAAGTCTGGAGGGTGAATCAGAAGAAGTAGAAGAAGGAGAAGGAGAAGGTGAAGTCAGGAGGGTGAAGCAGAAGAAGCAGAAGAAGGAGAAGGAGAAGGTCAAGTCTGGAGGGTGAAGCAGAAGAAGCAGAAGAAGGAGAAGGAGAAGGTGAAGTCTGGAGGGCGAAGCAGAAGAAGCAGAAGAAGGAGAAGGAGAAGGTGAAGTCTGGAGGGTGAAGCAGAGGAAGCAGAAGAAGGAGAAGGAGAAGGTGAAGTCTGGAGGGTGAATCAGAAGAAGTAGAAGAAGGAGAAGGAGAAGGTGAAGTCAGGAGGGTGAAGCAGAAGAAGTAGAAGAAGGAGAAGGAGAAGGTGAAGTCTGGAGGGTGAATCAGAAGAAGCAGAAGAAGGAGAAGGAGAAGGTGAAGTCTGGAGGGTGAATCAGAAGAATCAGAAGAAGGAGAAGGAGAAGGTGAAGTCTGGAGGGTGAATCAGAAGAAGCAGAAGAAAGAGAAGGAGAAGGTGAAGGCTGGAGGGTGAAGCAGAAGAAGCAGGAGAAGGAGAAGGAGAAGGTGAAGACTGGAGGGTGAATCAGAAGAAGTAGAAGAAGGAGAAGGAGAAGGTGAAGTCAGGAGGGTGAATCAGAAGAAGTAGAAGAAGGAGAAGGAGAAGGTGAAGTCTGGAGGGTGAATCAGAAGAAGCAGAAGAAGGAGAAGGAGAAGGTGAAGTCTGGAGGGTGAATCAGAAGAAGCAGAAGAAGGAGAAGGAGAAGATGAAGTCTGGAGGGTGAATCAGAAGAAGTAGAAGAAGGAGAAGGAGAAGGTGAGGTCTGGAGGGTGAATCAGAAGAAGCAGAAGAAGGAGAAGGAGGTGAAGTCTGGAGGGTGAATCAGAAGAAGCAGTAGAAGGAGAAGGAGAAGGTGAAGTCTGGAGGGTGAATCAGAAGAAGCAGAAGAAGGAGAAGGAGAAGGTGAAGTCAGGAGGGTGAATCAGAAGAAGCAGAAGAAGGAGAAGTAGAAGGTGAAGTTAGGAGGGTGAATCAGAAGAAGCAGAAGAAGGAGAAGGAGAAGGTGAAGTCAGGGGGGTGAAGCAGAAGAAGTAGAAGAAGGAGAAGGAGAAGGTGAAGTCAGGAGGGTGAAGCAGAAGAAGCAGAAGAAGGAGAAGGAGTAGGTGAAGTCTGGAGGGCGCAGCAGAAGAAGCAGAAGAAGGAGAAGGAGAAGGTAAAGTCTGGAGGGTGAAGCAGAAGAAGCAGAAGAAGGAGAAGGAGAAGGTGAAGTCTAGAGGGTGAATCAGAAGAAGTAGAAGAAGGAGAAGGAGAAGGTGAAGTCAGGAGGGTGAAGCAGAAGAAGCAGAAGAAGGAGAAGGAGAAGGTGAAGTCTGGAGGGTGAAGCAGAAGAAGCAGAAGAAGGAGAAGGAGAAGGTGAAGTCTGGAGGGTGAAGCAGAAGAAGCAGAAGCAGGAGAAGGAGAAGGTGAAGTCAGGAGGGTGAATCAGAAGAAGAAGGAGAAGGAGTAGGTGAAGTCTGGAGGGTGAATCAGAAGAAGTAGAAGAAGGAGAAGGAGAAGGTGAAGTCTGGAGGATGAATCAGAAGAAGTAGAAGAAGGAGAAGGAGAAGGTGATGTCTGGAGGGTGAATCAGAAGAAGCAGAAGAAGGAGAAGGAGAAGGTGTAGTCTGGAGGGAGAAGCAGAAGAAGTAGAAGAAGGAGAAGGAGAAGGTGAAGTCTGGAGGGTGAATCAGAAGAAGTCGAAGAAGGAGAAGGAGAAGGTGAAGTCCGGAGGGTGAATCATAAGAAGTAGAAGAAGGAGAAGGAGAAGGTGAAGTCTGGAGGGTGAATCAGAAGAAGCAGAAGAAGGAGAAGGAGAAGGTGAAGTCTGGAGGATGAATCAGAAGAAGTAGAAGAAGGAGAAGGAGAAGGTGTAGTCTGGAGGGTGAATCAGAAGAAGCAGAAGAAGGAGAAGGAGAAGGTGAAGTCTGGAGGGTGAATCAGAAGAAGCAGAAGAAGGAGAAGGAGAAGGTGAAGTCTGGAGGGTGAATCAGAAGAAGCAGAAGATGGAGAAGGAGAAGGTGAAGTCTGGAGGGTGAATCAGAAGAAGCAGAAGAAGGAGAAGGAGAAGGTGAAGTCTGGAGGGTGAATCAGAAGAAGCAGAAGAATAGAAGGAGAAGGTGAAGTCTGGAGGGTGAATCAGAAGAAGCAGAAGAAGGAGAAGGAGAAGGTGAAGTCTGGAGGGTGAATTAGAAGAAGCAGAAGAAGGAGAAGGAGAAGGTGATGTCAGGAGGGTGAATCAGAAGAAGCAGAAGAAGGAGAAGGAGAAGGTGAAGTCTGCAGGGTGAATCAGAAGAAGCAGAAGAAGGAGAAGGAGAAGGTGAAGTCTGCAGGGTGAATCAGAAGAAGCAGAAGAAGGAGAAGGAGAAGGTGATGTCAGGAGGGTGAATCAGAAGAAGCAGAAGAAGGAGAAGGAGAAGGTGAAGTCTGCAGGGTGAATCAGAAGAAGCAGAAGAAGGAGAAGGTGAAGACTGGAGGGTGAATCAGAAGAAGTAGAAGAAGGAGAAGGAGAAGGTGAAGTCTGGAGGGTGAATCAGAAGAAGTAGAAGAAGGAGAAGGAGAAGGCGAAGTCTGGAGGGTGAATCAGAAGAAGCAGAAGAAGGAGAAGGAGAAGGTGAAGTCTGGAGTGTGAATCAGAAGAAGCAGAAGAAGGAGAAGGAGAAGATGAAGTCTGGAGGGTGAATCAGAAGAAGTAGAAGAAGGATAAGGAGAAGGTGAAGTCTGGAGGGTGAATCAGAAGAAGCAGAAGAAGGAGAAGGAGAAGGTGAAGTCTGGAGGGTGAATCAGAAGAAGCAGAAGAAGGAGAAGGAGAAGGTGAAGTCTGGAGGGTGAATCAGAAGAAGTAGAAGAAGGAGAAGGAGAAGGTGAAGTCTGGAGGGTGAATCAGAAGAAGCAGAAGAAGGAGAAGGAGAAGGTGAAGTCTGGAGGGTGAATCAAAAGAAGCAGAAGAAGGAGAAGGAGAAGATGAAGTCTGGAGGGTGAATCAGAAGAAGTAGAAGAAGGAGAAGGTGAAGTCTGGAGGGTGAATCAGAAGAAGCAGAAGAAGGAGAAGGAGAAGGTGAAGTCTGGAGGGTGAATCAAAAGAAGCAGAAGAAGGAGAAGGAGAAGATGAAGTCTGGAGGGTGAATCAGAAGAAGTAGAAGAAGGAGAAGGTGAAGTCTGGAGGGTGAATCAGAAGAAGCAGAAGAAGGAGAAGGAGAAGGTGAAGTCTGGAGGGTGAATCAGAAGAAGCAGAAGAAGGAGAAGGAGAAGGTGAAGTCTGGAGGGTGAATCAGAAGAAGCAGAATAAGGAGAAGGAGAAGGTGAAGTCTGGAGGGTGAATCAGAAGAAGCAGAAGAAGGAGAAGGAGAAGGTGATGTCTGGAGGGTGAATCAGAAGAAGTAGAAGAAGGAGAAGGAGAAGGTGAAGTCTGGAGCGTGAATCAGAACAAGTAGAAGAAGGAGAAGGAGAAGGTGAAGTCAGGAGGGTGAATCGGAAGAAGTAGAAGAAGGAGAAGGAGAAGGTGAAGTCTGGAGGGTGAATCAGAAGAAGCAGAAGAAGGAGAAGGAGAAGGTGAAGTCTGGAGGGTGAATCAGAAGAAGCAGAAGAAGGAGAAGGAGAAGATGAAGTCTGGAGGGTGAATCAGAAGAAGCAGAAGAAGGAGAAGGAGAAGGTGAAGTCAGGAGGGTGAATCAGAAGAAGCAGAAGAAGGAGAAGGAGAAGGTGAAGTCAGGAGGGTGAATCGGAAGAAGTAGAAGAAGGAGAAGGAGAAGGTGAAGTCTGGAGGGTGAATCAGAAGAAGCAGAAGAAGGAGAAGGAGAAGGTGAAGTCTGGAGGGTGAATCAGAAGAAGCAGAAGAAGGAGAAGGAGAAGGTGATGTCTGGAGGGTGAATCAGAAGAAGTAGAAGAAGGAGAAGGAGAAGGTGAAGTCTGGAGCGTGAATCAGAAGAAGCAGAAGAAGGAGAAGGAGAAGATGAAGTCTGGAGGGTGAATCAGAAGAAGTAGAAGAAGGAGAAGGAGAAGGTGAGGTCTGGAGGGTGAATCAGAAGAAGCAGAAGAAGGAGAAGGAGAAGGTGAAGTCTGGAGGGTGAATCAGAAGAAGCAGAAGAAGGAGAAGAAGAAGGTGAAGTCTGGAGGGTGAATCAGAAGAAGCAGAAGAAGGAGAAGGAGAAGGTGAAGTCAGGAGGGTGAATCAGAAGAAGCAGAAGAAGGAGAAGGAGAAGGTGAAGTTAGGATGTTGAATCAGAAGAAGCAGAAGAAGGAGAAGGAGAAGGTGAAGTCAGGGGGGTGAAGCAGAAGAAGTAGAAGAAGGAGAAGGAGAAGGTGTAGTCAGGAGGGTGAAGCAGAAGAAGCAGAAGAAGGAGGAGTAGGTGAAGTCTGGAGGGCGCAGCAGAAGAAGCAGAAGAAGGAGGAGAAGGTGAAGTCTGGAGGGTGAATCAGAAGAAGTAGAAGAAGGAGAAGGAGAAGGTGAAGTCAGGAGGGTGAAGCAGAAGAAGCAGAAGAAGCAGAAGAAGGAGAAGGAGAAGGTCAAGTCTGGAGGGTGAAGCAGAAGAAGCAGAAGAAGGAGAAGGAGAAGGTGAAGTCTGGAGGGCGAAGCAGAAGAAGCAGAAGAAGGAGAAGGAGAAGGTGAAGTCTGGAGGGTGAAGCAGAGGAAGCAGAAGAAGGAGAAGGAGAAGGTGAAGTCTGGAGGGTGAATCAGAAGAAGTGGAAGAAGGAGAAGGAGAAGGTGAAGTCAGGAGGGTGAAGCAGAAG
The DNA here is from genome assembly GCF_052327205.1 of Somniosus microcephalus. Taxonomy (NCBI): domain Eukaryota; kingdom Metazoa; phylum Chordata; class Chondrichthyes; order Squaliformes; family Somniosidae; genus Somniosus; species Somniosus microcephalus. The sequence continues at coordinate 1,024,527 of NW_028225184.1, forward strand.
AAGCAGAAGAAGGAGAAGGAGAAGGTGAAGTCTGGAGGGTGAAGCAGAAGAAGCAGACGAAGGAGAAGGAGAAGTTGAAGTCTGGAGGGTGAAGCAGAAGAAGCAGAAGAAGGAGAAGGAGAAGGTGAAGTCTGGAGGGTGAATCAGAAGAAGTAGAAGAAGGAGAAGGAGAAGGTGAAGTCTGGAGGGTGAATCAGAAGAAGCAGAAGAAGGAGAAGGAGAAGGTGAAGTCTGGAGGGAGAAGCAGAAGAAGTAGAAGAAGGAGAAGTAGAAGGTGAAGTCTTTGGGGTGAATCAGAAGAAGTAGAAGAAGGAGAAGGAGAAGGTGAGGTCTGGAGGGTGAATCAGAAGAAGCAGAAGAAGGAGAAGGAGAAGGTGAAGTCTGAAGGGTGAATCAGAAGAAGCAGAAGAAGGAGAAGGAGATGGTGAAGTCTGGAGGGTGAATCAGAAGAAGCAGAAGAAGGAGAAGGAGAAGGTGAAGTCTGGAGGGTGAATCAGAAGAAGCAGAAGAAGGAGAAGGAGAAGGTGAAGTCTGGAGGGTGAATCAGAAGAAGTAGAAGAAGGAGAAGGAGAAGGTGAAGTCTGGAGGGTGAATCAGAAGAAGTAGAAGAAGGAGAAGGAGAAGGTGAAGTCTGGAGGGTGAATCAGAAGAACCAGAAGAAGGAGAAGGAGAAGGTGAAGTCTGGAGGGTGAATCAGAAGAAGCAGAAGAAGGAGAAGGAGAAGATGAAGTCTGGAGGGTGAATCAGAAGAAGTAGAAGAAGGAGAAGGAGAAGGTGAAGTCTGGAGGGTGAATCAGAAGAAGCAGAAGAAGGAGAAGGAGAAGGTGAAGTCTGGAGGGTGAATCAGAAGAAGCAGAAGAAGGAGAAGGAGAAGGTGAAGTCTGGAGGGTGAATCAGAAGAAGCAGAATAAGGAGAAGGAGAAGGTGAAGTCTGGAGGGTGAATCAGAAGAAGCAGAAGAAGGAGAAGGAGAAGGTGAAGTCTGGAGGGTGAATCAGAAGAAGTAGAAGAAGGAGAAGGAGAAGGTGAAGTCTGGAGGGTGAAGCAGAAGAAGTCGAAGAAGGAGAAGGAGAAGGTGAAGTCAGGAGGGTGAATCAGAAGAAGTAGGAGAAGGAGAAGGAGAAGGTGAAGTCAAGAGGGTGAATCAGATGAAGCAGAAGAAGGAGAAGGAGAAGGTGAAGTCTGGAGGGTGAATCAGAAGAATCAGTAGAAGGAGAAGGAGAAGGTGAAGTCTGGAGGGTGAATCAGAATAAGCAGAAGAAAGAGAAGGAGAAGGTGAAGTCTGGAGGGTGAAGCAGAAGAAGCAGAAGAAGGAGAAGGAGAAGGTGAGGTCTGGATGGTGAATCAGAGGAAGCAGAAGAAGGAGAAGGAGAAGGTGAAGTCTGGAGGGTGCATCAGAAGAAGCAGAAGAAGGAGAAGGAGAAGGTGCAGTCTGGAGGGTGAATCAGAAGAAGCAGAAGAAGGAGAAGGAGAAGGTGAAGTTAGGAGGGTGAATCAGAAGAAGCAGAAGAAGGAGAAGGAGAAGGTGAAGTTAGGAGGGTGAATCAGAGGAAGCAGAAGAAGGAGAAGGAGAAGGTGAAGTCAGGGGGTGAAGCAGAAGAAGTAGAAGAAGGAGAAGGAGAAGGTGAAGTCAGGAGGGTGAAGCAGAAGAAGCAGAAGAAGGAGAAGGAGAAGGTGAAGTATGGAGGGCTCAGCAGAAGAAGCAGAAGAAGGAGAAGGAGAAGGTGAAGTCTGGAGGGTGAAGCAGCAGAAGCAGAAGAAGGAGAAGGAGAAGGTGAAGTCTGGAGGGTGAATCAGAAGAAGTAGAAGAAGGAGAAGGAGAAGGTGAAGTCTGGAGGGTGAATCAGAAGAAGTAGAAGAAGGAGAAGGAGAAGGTGAAGTCTGGAGGGTGAATCAGAAGAACCAGAAGAAGGAGAAGGAGAAGGTGAAGTCTGGAGGGTGAATCAGAAGAAGCAGAAGAAGGAGAAGGAGAAGATGAAGTCTGGAGGGTGAATCAGAAGAAGTAGAAGAAGGAGAAGGAGAAGGTGAAGTCTGGAGGGTGAATCAGAAGAAGCAGAAGAAGGAGAAGGAGAAGGTGAAGTCTGGAGGGTGAATCAGAAGAAGCAGAAGAAGGAGAAGGAGAAGGTGAAGTCTGGAGGGTGAATCAGAAGAAGCAGAATAAGGAGAAGGAGAAGGTGAAGTCTGGAGGGTGAATCAGAAGAAGCAGAAGAAGGAGAAGGAGAAGGTGAAGTCTGGAGGGTGAATCAGAAGAAGTAGAAGAAGGAGAAGGAGAAGGTGAAGTCTGGAGGGTGAAGCAGAAGAAGTCGAAGAAGGAGAAGGAGAAGGTGAAGTCAGGAGGGTGAATCAGAAGAAGTAGGAGAAGGAGAAGGAGAAGGTGAAGTCAAGAGGGTGAATCAGATGAAGCAGAAGAAGGAGAAGGAGAAGGTGAAGTCTGGAGGGTGAATCAGAAGAATCAGTAGAAGGAGAAGGAGAAGGTGAAGTCTGGAGGGTGAATCAGAATAAGCAGAAGAAAGAGATGGAGAAGGTGAAGTCTGGAGGGTGAAGCAGAAGAAGCAGAAGAAGGAGAAGGAGAAGGTGAGGTCTGGATGGTGAATCAGAGGAAGCAGAAGAAGGAGAAGGAGAAGGTGAAGTCTGGAGGGTGCATCAGAAGAAGCAGAAGAAGGAGAAGGAGAAGGTGCAGTCTGGAGGGTGAATCAGAAGAAGCAGAAGAAGGAGAAGGAGAAGGTGAAGTTAGGAGGGTGAATCAGAAGAAGCAGAAGAAGGAGAAGGAGAAGGTGAAGTTAGGAGGGTGAATCAGAGGAAGCAGAAGAAGGAGAAGGAGAAGGTGAAGTCAGGGGGTGAAGCAGAAGAAGTAGAAGAAGGAGAAGGAGAAGGTGAAGTCAGGAGGGTGAAGCAGAAGAAGCAGAAGAAGGAGAAGGAGAAGGTGAAGTATGGAGGGCTCAGCAGAAGAAGCAGAAGAAGGAGAAGGAGAAGGTGAAGTCTGGAGGGTGAAGCAGCAGAAGCAGAAGAAGGAGAAGGAGAAGGTGAAGTCTGGAGGGTGAATCAGAAGAAGTAGAAGAAGGAGAAGGAGGTGAAGTCAGGAGGGTGAAGCAGAAGAAGGAGAAGGCGAAGGTGAAGTCTGGAGGGTGAAGCAGAAGAAGCAGAAGAAGGAGAAGGAGAAGGTGAAGTCTGGAGGGTGAAGCAGAAGAAGCAGAAGAAGGAGAAGGTGAAGTCTGGAGGGTGAAGCAGAAGAAGCAGAAGAAGGAGAAGGAGATGGTGAAGTCTGGAGGGTGAATCAGAAGAAGTAGAAGAAGGAGAAGGAGAAGTTGAAGTCAGGAGGGTGAAGCAGAAGAAGCAGAAGAAGGAGAAGGAGAAGCTGAAGTCTGGAGGGTGAAGCAGAAGAAGCAGAAGAAGGATAAGGAGTAGATGAAGTCTGGAGGGTGAAGCAGAAGAAGCAGAAGAAGGAGAAGGAGTAGGTGAAGTCAGGAGGGTGAATCAGAAGAAGTAGAAGAAGGAGAAGGAGAAGGTGAAGTCTGGAGGGTGAATCAGAAGAAGTAGAAGAAGGAGAAGGAGATGGTGAAGTCTGGAGGGTGAATCAGAAGAAGTAGAAGAAGGAGAAGGAGAAGGTGAAGTCTGGAGTGTGAATCAGAAGAAGCAGAAGAAGGAGAAGGAGAAGGTGAAGTCTGGAGGGTAAAGCAGAAGACGTAGAAGAAGGAGAAGGAGAAGGTGAAGTCTGGAGGGTGAATCAGAAGAAGTAGAAGAAGGAAAAGGAGAAGGTGAAGTCTGGAGGGTGAATCAGAAGAAGTAGAAGAAGGAGAAGGAGAAGGTGAAGTCTGGATGGTGAATCAGAAGAAGCAGAAGAAGGAGAAGGAGAAGGTGACGTCTGGAGGGTGAATCAGAAGAAGTAGAAGAAGGAGAAGGAGAAGGTGTAGTCTGGTGGGTGAAACAGAAGAAGTAGACGAAGGAGAAGGAGAAGGTGAAGTCTGGAGGGTGAATCAGAAGAATCAGAAGAAGGAGAAGGAGAAGGTGAAGCCTGGAGGGTGAATCAGAAGAAGTAGAAGAAGGAGAAGGAGAAGGTGAAGTCTGGAGGGTGATACAGAAGAAGCAGAAGAAGGAGAAGGAGAAGGTGAAGTCTGGAGGGTGAATCAGAAGAAGCAGAAGAAGGAGAAGGAGAAGGTGAAGTCTGGAGGGTGAATCAGAAGAAGCAGAAGAAGGAGAAGGAGACGGTGAAGTCTGGAGGGTGAATCAGAAGAAGCAGAAGAAGTAGAAGGAGAAGGAGAAGCCTGGAGGGTGAATCAGAAGAAGTAGAAGAAGGAGAAGGAGAAGGTGAAGTCTGGAGTGTGAATCAGAAGAAGCAGAAGAAGGAGAAGGAGAAGGTGAAGTCAGGAGTGTGAATCAGAAGAAGCAGAAGAAGGAGAAGGAGAAGGTGAAGTCTGGAGGGTGAATCAGAAGAAGCAGAAGAAGGAGAAGGAGAAGGTGAAGACTGGAGGGTGAATCAGAAGAAGTAGAAGAAGGAGAAGGAGATGGTGAAGTCTGGAGGGTGAATCAGAAGAAGTAGAAGAAGGAGAAGGAGAAGGCGAAGTCTGGAGGGTGAATCAGAAGAAGCAGAAGAAGGAGAAGGACAAGGTGAAGTCTGGAGGGTGAATCAGAAGAAGCAGAAGAAGGAGAAGGAGAAGATGAAGTCTGGAGGGTGAATCAGAAGAAGTAGAAGAAGGAGAAGGAGAAGGAGAGGTCTGGAGGGTGAATCAGAAGAAGCAGAAGAAGGAGAAGGAGAAGGTGAAGTCTGGAGGGTGAATCAGAAGAAGCAGAAGAAGGAGAAGGAGAAGGTGAAGTCTGGAGGGTGAATCAGAAGAAGCAGAAGAAGGAGAAGGAGAAGGTGAAGTCTGGAGGGTGAATCAGAAGAAGCAGAATAAGGAGAAGGAGAAGGTGAAGTCTGGAGGGTGAATCAGAAGAAGCAGAAGAAGGAGAAGGAGAAGGTGAAGTCTGGAGGGTGAATCAGAAGAAGTAGAAGAAGGAGAAGGAGAAGGTGAAGTCTGGAGGGTGAAGTAGAAGAAGTAGAAGAAGGAGAAGGAGAAGGTGAAGTCAGGAGGGTGAATCAGAAGAAGTAGAAGAAGGAGAAGGAGAAGGTGAAGTCAGGAGGGTGAATCAGAAGAAGCAGAAGAAGGAGAAGGAGAAGGTGAAGTCTGGAGGGTGAATCAGAAGAATCAGAAGAAGGAGAAGGAGAAGGTGAAGTCTGGAGGGTGAATCAGAAGAAGCAGAAGAAAGAGAAGGAGAAGGTGAAGCCTGGAGGGTGAAGCAGAAGAAGCAGAAGAAGGAGAAGGAGAAGGTGAAGACTGGAGGGTGAATCAGAAGAAGGAGAAGAAGGAGAAGGAGAAGGTGAAGTCTGGAGGGTGAATCAGAAGAAGCAGAAGAAGGAGAAGGAGAAGGTGAAGTCTGGAGGGTGAATCAGAAGAAGCAGAAGAAGGAGAAGGAGAAGTTGAAGTCTGGAGGGTGAATCATAAGAAGCAGAAGAAGGAGAAGGAGAAGGTGAAGTCTGGAGGGTGAATCAGAAGAAGGAGAAGGAGAAGGTGAAGTCTGGAGGGTGAATCAGAAGAAGCAGAAGAAGGAGAAGGAGAAGGTGATGTCAGGAGGGTGAATCAGAAGAAGCAGAAGAAGGAGAAGGAGAAGGTGAAGTTAGGAGGGTGAATCAGAAGAAGCAGAAGAAGGAGAAGGAGAAGGTGAAGTCAGGGGGGTGAAGCAGAAGAAGTAGAAGAAGGAGAAGGAGAAGGTGAAGTCAGGAGGGTGAAGCAGAAGAAGCAGAAGAAGGAGAAGGAGAAGGTGAAGTCTGGAGGGCGCAGCAGAAGAAGCAGAAGAAGGAGAAGGAGATGGTGAAGTCTGGAGGGTGAAGCAGAAGAAGCAGAAGAAGGAGAAGGAGAAGGTGAAGTCTGGAGGGTGAATCAGAAGAAGTAGAAGAAGGAGAAGGAGAAGGTGAAGTCAGGAGGGTGAAGCAGAAGAAGCAGAAGAAGGAGAAGGAGAAGGTGAAGTCTGTAGGGTGAAGCAGAAGAAGCAGAAGAAGGAGAAGGAGAAGGTGAAGTCTGGAGGGTGAAGCGGAAGAAGCAAAAGAAGGAGAAGGAGAAGGTGAAGTCTGGAGGGTGAATCAGAAGAAGTAGAAGAAGGAGAAGGAGAAGGTGAAGTCAGGAGGGTGAAGCAGAAGAAGCAGAAGAAGGAG
>NW_028225184.1:1036212-1104081 GCF_052327205.1 Somniosus microcephalus
ACCCTAACCCTAACCCTAACCCTAACCCTAACCCTAACCCTAACCCTAACTCCTAACCCTAACCCTAACCCTAACCCTAACCCTAACCCTAACCCTAACCCTAACCCTAACCCTAACCCTAACCCTAACCCTAACCCCTAACCCTAACCCTAACCCTAACCCTAACCCTAAACCCTAACCCTAACCCTAACCCTAACCCTAACCCTAAGGGGAGCAAAGGGTTAACACTGTGCTGATTGGTTGAGAGTTCTAACACCTGTGATTGAAAGGCGATCCAGTTGTTTCTTGGCAAGCCGTGTGGTAATGAGAGTTTGGGAGTTAAGTACTTCCAAAATAAAGTCTATTATAACCCAAGTTAATTACTGTGCCATTAATGTGCAGCCATTCTGTTTGTTAAAGTGTTATTGAGACCCACTTGTGCCTCAGTAGTCAGTGATTATTCAACAGGCTTCACATTCTGCACGTGTGTGTCTTGGTGCCACCCACAATTATCAACGCCGGCTATTATTTTATTTTGTCGTGGTATATAAATGGCGTGAGTCACACAACACGAGTCGCCATCTCTGATTGGACGTATTCCTGGCGCTTTCATCACGTGACCTGCTGGATCCAACCGCCTTTTTTCCCCCGTCTCCAATATTTTTATAAATGAATGAAAGTGGTCAAAGAAAATGGAAATAAAAAATCATTTTCTTTAATGCCCTGGTGACTTTTATCCCAGGTTTGCTCAAAGCTGCAATTGGGAATGATAGCATAGTGGTTATGTTACCAGACTAGCAATCCAGAGACAGACTTAGATTAAACAATCTGAGAGACATGAGTTTAAATCCCACCACATGGCAGCTGGGGAATTTAAATTCAGTCACGTAAATAAATCTGGAATAAAAAGCTACCATCAGTAATGATGACCATGAAACTATTGGATTGCGCTAAAATCCCACCTTGTTCACTAATGTCCTTTAGGGAAGGAAATCTGCTGGCCTATATGTGACTCCAGACCCTGCTGGCCTATATGTGCTCCCTGTGGGAGCACCTTCACCTCACGGACTGCAGCGGTTCAAGAAGGCGGCTCACCACCACCTTCGCAAGGGCAATTAGGGATGGGCAATAAATGCTGGCCTTGCCAGCGAAGCCCACATCCCATGAACGAATAAAAAAAAATCCAGGAGATTAAATTCCTGGAGACTCCGGGACATCCTGCAGAGTTGGAAACCCAACACACGACTCTGCCTCTCAGTACATGCCAAGTGTTGTCTTGTTTCCCCCACTCAATTCTTCACCCCCAGCCCCTCCCCACTAGTATTTGTTTTTGCACCAATTCACTACTTTGTTGGTTAATTGTGTTTGGAGGAGTTCCTTGACGTGGCCTGGGACTTTGAAAGTGCCACTGGTGTTTAAGTGACTGAATAAGCCCAATCCAGGTTTTACTGACTGGGGGATTTGGCAATTTAGTTACTGGAACTTTGGGGATCACATGACAGAATTCCACCAACTTATAATTCCATCCACTGCAACTTTCAGAAGGGAATTAGGTAAATGCTTGAAAAGGAAAAATTTGCTGGGCTACGGGGAAAGAGCAGGAGAGTGGGGCTAATTGGATAGTGCATTCAAAGAGCTGGCAGAGGCACGATGGGCTGAATGGCCTCCTTCTGTGCTGTATGACCTTGGCCAGTCCCTGAGAGGACATTACCAGTTATAGCGAGAGTTAGTGGTTAGTTTAGATTGTCATGTGTTGGGAGTTGGAGAGCAATTTCTTGTGTATGTACCTTTAAGAGAATAACTGGTCTCAGACTGCAGGACCGGCAGTGACCACCCCTGTATAAAAGGCGCTAGTGAGCCTCTGTGTTTTTAGTTTTCACTATTGACTTCCACCAGTAAAGACTTATTTTGTTCACTCCTGCTGTCCGTGTCTCAATTATTCACGGACGTAACACAATTGGCCAGAGGGTTTTCCTGAATTGGCCATGTTTCTTTGTTTGTTTCCAGAGATAGCGTAACTGGTAGGTGGGACAGCAGCATGTGAGGCCCTACTGTCTACTGGATGGGGGGAGCTTAATGGACCTGATAGTCTTCATCTACTTTTGTATGTCTTTTTGTATGTTTGTATGAGCAGACTGGGGAATCAATCTGGGTCCAGCCTAGTGTGTGGCTCAAAGAGTTCACCCAGTCAGTAACTGAGCCCAGGGACAATCAGAACTCATCTCTTCCCCTTTCTGTTCCCTTCAATGATCCGTGCACAAATCAGGAGACACACAGTAAGTTTGTTCATTTTCAATCCATGTTTATTTTCAGATGTTAAACTTCTCACATTTCAGTTATTGAAAGATGACTTGTACACGAAAAGACTCTCTGGTCCATCCAGCCTTGTCCATCGCAATATATAGACCCCCCCACCATGTGATCTCCTGGGAGAGGCAAAAAAACAGACATAAAAACCCAGGCCAATTTGGGAAAAAAATCTGGGAAATTCCTCTCCGACCCCCTTAGGCGATCGAAACTAGTCCAGGAGATCATTATGGCCCAAATATTCTAAGACAATTACTTTCTCACTTCAACTCTGCTAACATCAATTGAACACAATCCCCGAGAGCCTGGTCTTCAACAATCTCCTGTCTAGTTCTGTAGCAGCAGTCACAAACCCAATATTCAGCGATGACGAGAAACTGGTTGGCAGGTTGTCTAGTGTTTCCATTTCTGTCGTTCCAGGTTGAACGAAAACTGTCCCCAATCTTTTCTTTAAAGTGTTAACTGTGACACCATTTAATTTGCTGGGAACATCCGTTCCTAAACATTGACAGGCCGAATTGGGGGTGGAACGTGGATCTAATTACTGGGATGCATCGGCACAATTTGCCTGGGGAAAATCTCTTAAGGCGTGACCTTCCCTGTTAAGACATTTTGTTAAGACATCCTAACTTTGAAGGACAAACCCACTTGTTTTTCCCCTCCCTCCCCGACTCCCGTGCAGTGTTAACTTTTAGCACACCCCAGAACCCAGTTTGTTGACACCCAAAGAAAACCCAGAACGAGGAAAAGACATACCAACACTCCCCACTAGACCCAAGAGACAACCAGGTGGGTGGCAAATGCCGCGTCACTTGAAGAATGAAGAGGAGCTTACAAGGGAGCAGCTGACATGGGAACAGCTGACAAGGGAGCTGTGATCTTCATTCAGGCATTCTGCACACACAGCTGGCGACTAACCAAGTAGTACAGAGGACGAAGAGGGTGGAGGTACTTGTATGGGAACAGAGGCTTAAATGGCCAGGACAGACACAATAAAGTGAGCATTACCCATGAGTGCCGCACTGCTGGTATACCCTAATCTGACGGGCATTCCATCTCAACTGCCAGGCCATCAATCAGAAGCTGGCAGGATCCAAATCCAGATCCTGACGGTTCAGCTTACTGTTTGGATCTGGCGCTGGCACCCATGAATAACACCCACTTTGATCTATTTGTCCTGGGAGCCGGAGAATCTGTTCGCTTGCAGGTACGGTCCGCCCTCCTCACCCTGAGTACCAGTTGGACAGTGTCCAGCAGTGTGTGGAGGATGTCAGAATGAAAAATTCCCTAAAAAAGGTAGGGTCCTCTATACTCTAAAAATGACATGGATTTCTCCCGTGGGCTCCTGAAATCAAAGTGTGTATTTAACACCCGGGTGTCCCTGAAGCACGGTTTGTGAGGTAACCAAAGGGTTAACCAGAACCACCACCTGCTGCAATTTCCTGGAGCATCCTGGAGATCAGGCAACCCTGAGCAACAGAATCCAGAAACAAAAGCACGAAAGACTGCCGGGCCTCCGCCCCGACAGCCTGAGGTCCTCCAGCAGATTGGTGATTATCCGGTGATGCGAGTAAGTCGATCGACCTGGTAAACCCCCCAAGTCCTGAAGATGTTCTGGACTACCTCAGTGTGGATCATCCACTAGTTAGGGTGGACTACAGAGCAGCTGAGTGTGCCGACTGTTGTGTTGTCCTCCCCGGGCCAAATGTGGCACCAAGAGTGTCACCCCGTCATTCAAGCACCAATGGGAAGCAATGCGTCAACTTGACAGAGGGACCCAGGAAGGAGGGTCCCACCCTGTTTGTTGACTTAGCGGACCCTTGTCATATTGTCTGTCTGCAGACACACTGGCTTACCCTGCACCGAGTCTGAAAGTGGAGATGTCCTATTATACCGTTCACACCCTGAGCCTGTTGAAATGCCAAGTGAAATCACTGGCCGAGAAGACCATTCATCCTGAATGTGGCTCCCACCCATATGTCAAAGCATTCAGCTGATGGCTGTAGCACCAATGTATGGAGAACACTGTGCTCCCAGGACCACCAGCTCTAGTTCAGATGCTGCGACAAAGGAGACCTGTGGATACATTACTGGCAGAGTGATGGTCATCCAGAAGGCTCAACTGGAGAAATACCCCCAACAGTTGAGCCTTCTGGATGACGATCACTCGCTCTCAGTGTGGATGGTAGAAGACCTGCCAGTATGCCCACTAGTAGATGGTTCCTCTGATGGACAAACCAGACATCCAGAGTGATCCACTTCCACAGGGAAGTACTGGAAATAGCCCACCCACACAACTCTGAGGTGGGCTATCCAGGCATGATCACTGCTGGGGGAGGTGGAGCTGGACAGGGTCTCGAATGTTACTTGTGAGCTACCTGCATTCCAGGTCCTAATCTGGAATGGCGGGCTAGCAAGATACAAAGGACATTGTGCTCCGGATAAGGCCTTGAATAGGCTGGTGGGGGTGAATGGATTGGTGGTGGTGAGTGGATGGTGGTGGTGAATGGATTGGTGATGGTGAGTGGACTGGTGTTGGCGAGTGGAAGGGGCCTGTAGATGGGGTGGGCTAAGCTACAAAGTGAGCAGTGCCCTCCCACCCTTGTGTGTCAATTTGGGAATGCCTGAAGGTTCTGCTACAGCAGATCCTCCACTTGCTCGCCAAAGAAGACCTCAGCACCAATGGGCATCTGCAGAACCTGAAGGATCCCCAAGGTGTGAGGACAAACTAAGTGGCGATGCAAGATCCACTGGACGATAGATCCTGCTCCTACATTGAGAGCACCCACACAGTCTGCTGCTGCAGCAGATACTCTCTGAAGGTGGTCCTCTCTGGCAGGGATTGCTCCCTCAACTCACCTACTGGTCAGTGAAGCCAGCCCCAGTGGATTTGATGGCAGGGAATTCGGGATATGCGCCAAACACTGCAGGAAGGTCCGCCAGACCCACATGTCCCACCATTTGGATTCTGGTGGGTGGAACAGGACTAGTTTCCTGGGCAGTTCCCTTCCTTCTGAGGCTTTCACGACTGAAGTTCACCAGCTGTACCAGCGAACCTTAAGTTGTGAGGCAGAGTGGCGGGGCTGTCAACCTTGGCCATAACTGGGGCGCGCCTATCAAGTCTGCCCAAACCGCCTTGGAAATTGGGAGGGGGAATCCAACAAAGGTCGGTGCCTGAGGCCTTTGCAAGACCCCAGGTAAAGACTCAACCCCCACAAGTGATGGGACTTCCAGAACTCACAGTTTCAGACTCGAAGTCACCCTTGTTTTGAATACATGGAAAAACCTCAACGCACGGAAGCCGTGGTCAACTCAGGCTCCCAGTTTGGTTTCTGGAGCGCACGCACCCTCCCTGGGAGTGCCTCTCGAGTGTCGTAGGGAGCGGCTGAAGGTGGGTCCACAGTGGTGGGTGGGAGCTACAGATCTATAAATAGAGATCTGCAGCTGCACTCACCAAAGTGGACGTCACCCACAGCATAGGTGACCCTGTGAAGGGTCGAGTCCACCGAGGGTGGTGCCCCCAAATGAGCTGGCGCCAACTGGAGACAATGTCCCGGGGCTGCATTGGTGTCACCAGAGGGGACGGATGCCTCTGGGGAAGGACACACCAACAGTAGCTGGTGGCGCTTGGGGGAACCAGCCTGATTCTGGCACCAGTAGGCACGGACACCTCCGAACCAGCTGGTGCCAGAGGAGGACTCTTCCTCTATCCTGGGAGGCCTCAGTACAAATGGTACCGGGGTTTCACCCAATGTAGTTGACTGGGATGGATTGGCTTTAACCAGCTCATCCCATTCCACACCATCGAGGCAACAACCGGAGCGTCCACCCTTGAGACTTTCCTGTTCAGTCCCAACACTTGGACCACCGGTCGACATCGGTCGGAGATGACTGTATGGACTGGGCCCTATCCAGTGCCAGTGCAGTTAACCCCGAGCAATGCCGAACTGAGCCTGGAGCTGGAGCAGGGTTGGTGCTTGATGCCGATGCGGGGACCTGAGTGCTGGACGTGAAGGTCCAGCCCAGGGGAGAACTAGGGAGGAGGGAGAGGGGCGTGGGAAATTTTTAAAAATGGGAAAGAAACGTGCCAGAAGGGAAAGAGTTGGTTTAACACCATCTCCAATCATTGGCTGCGAGTTTAAATGGATCTGTTATTGGCCGTCAAATAAAGAAATTAAAAGATGTACAGTTGACACTAAAGAAATGGATGGGTTGAGGGGTATTTCAGTGTTGCTGTTTCCTCCTTTGTGGTATCTCTGCTGGCATTGATGTGATGTCAGGATGTGTGATCCAGGTGTCTTTGTGGTTTTGTTACTGACAACTTTAGTCTGTTGGTAGTTTGATGAAACCGTCCATTTCCTCTCACTCGTCCTGACACCAACCTGTACCTGTGGCAGAAGAAGAAATGACAAAAATCACTGGATTGCAACAAGGACAACGACAGGCATTTTATCGCTCCCCTCGTATAGTAAACCATATAACCTGTAAAAGGATTTATCAAATTCCCTTTAAAAAGTCAACACCTGGGCCAGCGTCGAGCTGTGTGGGCAGGTACCAAGCTCGGTCAAGGCAGCTCCAGTGGCATTACTGCCCAGGAGTACATTCTTCGAGTCTTAACCCTGAGCTCTCAGTACTGGTGAACACTTTGAGAAACTGATTATTCAGTTGTTCACTCTCCCTGTCAGCCTCTCCTCTTATTTAGAGCCGTTCATTCAACACCAATCAGCGGTTTCAAGAGGGACGCTCTTGACTTTTTAAATGGTCGGGCTGAGCTGTCCCACAGACTATCCCCGTGTCCAGGACAAGTTGATCAGAACAACCAGCATGAACTGACCTGCTTTCAGTTTCCAGGATTTGAGCCTTTATATCTGCACGGATTTTGCTGTAACTGACTCTGACTTTCACGGGGAATGATACAAGCTGGAAGTACAGCTCCAAACACAGTTAGTCACAGTCAGTAAATAGTTGTCTACATTTACAGATCAGGGAGTGAGCATTAAACTCCAGGACTGGGAGGAGACGGTCAGTGAGGAGTGGGGCTCAGTAACCATCAGTAACCAGGCTCCGGGACTCAGACTACCTATGAGCAACGCTATGGAAGAACTACCAATAACAAACTGAACTATTCCACCTGACTGTGCATCAATATTACTGTATCTGATAAACTGTTCATATTGCTCATTATGACTTTCACTAATAATACAAGATAAACAGGTTAAGACATAGGAACATAGAAACATAGAAGATAGGAGCAGGAGTAGGCCATTCGGCCCCTCGAGCCTGCTCTGCCATTCAATGAGATCATGGCTGATCATCCAAATTCAGTACCCTGTCCCTGCTTTCTCCCCATATCCCTTGATCCCTTTAGCCTCAAGACATATATCCAACTCCTTGAATATATTTAATGAATTGGCCTCAACTGCCTTCTGTGGTAGAGAATTCCACAGGTTCACCACTCTCTGGGTGAAGAAATTCCTTCTCATCTGTGTCCTAAATGGCTTACCCCTTATCCTTAGATGGTGACCCCTGGTTCTGGACTCCCCAACCATCAGGAACATCCTTCCTGCATCTAGTCTGTCTAGTCCTGTTAGAATTTTATAAGTTTCAATGAGATCCCCTCATTCTTCTAAACTCCAGCGAATATAAGCCCAATCAACCCAATCTCTCCTCATACGTCCATTCCTGAGATCCCAGAAAGACAAACCTTTCAAAGTTCACGAATTCTGTCCAAGCCGCTGGTTGATGATGTTTCAATTGTTCGTGTTGTCTTCACAGAGCAAAGCTGTTCAGATGTTCGAGCCGACCGCATTCAGTCCTAGACAGATCAGACTCAGTGCAGTTCCCTTGCCTTTACAAACTGTTGTTATCTCATCCTGGCTAATATTTATCTACTTTACAAAGCTATTGTGATGTCTCATCTCAGTGTGATGCGCAGTGTGAGGGTGGGGCTTACTCGGTTATGTCACGGTTTGACCTCACCTTGAAACCATATATGGGAAAAACCTTTGGGCTTTACTTAAGTTAAACTGACTTGTTTCGCTAGAAAGCAATAACAGGTTTCCATGTGGTTATGACCCATAGCACAGGGTGCGTGGGCGATGGGCAGTGATGGGATTGTTTGCCTTCTACCAATTATGTTAAGTAATTGCATACATTTAAAGCAACAGGAGTCGGCCATTCAGCCCCTCGAGCCTGCTCCAGTATTCAATTAGACCATGGCTGCTCTGCACCTCAAATCCATTTACCTGTCTTTGTTTGATATCTCTTGATCAACTTAGGAACAGGAGGAGGCCTTTCAGCCCCTCGAGTCTATTCTGCCAAAGCATGGCTGACCTGTATGTTAACTCCATTTCCCCGCCTTGGTTCCACATCCCTTAAAACTCTTGCCTAACAAAAATCTATCAATCTCATTTTTGAAGTTTTCAATTGACCCCCAGCCTCAATAGATATGGGGGGAGAGAGTTCCACAATTCTGCTAGCCTTTGGGAGAAGAAGTGCTTCCTGACATCACATCCCTGACCAGGCTAACTCTAATTTTAAGCTCATGCCCCTTTGTTCTGGATTTCCCCGCCAGAGGAAATAGTTTTTATCGATCTACCCTACCAACTCTTTGAACATCTTAAACACCTCAATTATATCACCGTTTAATATTCTATACTAGAGGGAATACAAGCCCAGTCTGTGCAACCTGTCCTCATAATTTAACCCTCTGGAAGGCCACACATACAAGATCCAGAGACACTCCCTTGTCCATGTTACTGACCTCCTCTGAAAGGTTATTAGATCAGTCAGACATGACCGGCCCTTCACAAATCCATGCTGACACTCATTGACTACCTATGAGCAATGGCATGGGAGGTCTACCAATGATAAGTGGTTGTCTACATTTACAGATCAGGGAGTGAGCACCAAAATCAAGGGCTGGGAGGAGCCGGTCAACAGTGAGGAGCTGAGAGTGAGGCTCAGTAACCAAGCTCTCGGCCCCAGACTGCCTGTGAGCAACGCCATGGAAGATCTACCAATAACAATGAACTATTCCACCCGACTGTGCACCAATATTACTGTATCTGTTAAACTGTTCATATTGCTCACTGCGACTTTCACTAATAATACATGATCAACAGGTTAAGACAAACCTTTCCAAGTTCACCAGCTTCTGTCCAATCAGCTGGTTGATGATGTTTTCATTGTTCATGTTCCCTTCACAAAGCAAAGAACATAAGAACATAAGACGTAGGAGCAGGGGTAGGCCATTCAGCCCCTCGAGCCTGCTCCGCCATTCAATAAGATCAAGGCTGATCTAATCTTGGCCTTAACTCCACTTCCCTGCCCACACCCCATAACCCTTGACTCCCTTACAATTCAAGAATCTGTCTATCTCCACCTTAAATATATTCAATGACCCAGCCTCCACAGCTCTCTGGGGAAGAGAATTCCAAAGATTCACGACCCTCTGCGAGAAGATATTCCTCCTCATTTCTGATTTAAAAGGTGATATACCTATCAATTCAGTTCATGAAAAGCGACGAGTTAAGTTAGTAACTATAGGTTTTTATTGGCTAAATAACAGAGCCCACCCTCGTGGGTGATCGGATCCAACAAGGAGGAATACCAGCCAGTCGACCACCTTTATACCTGGGCAAGCAGGCGGAGCCATGGGCGGAGTCAGCTGTGGTCAGCCCAGGTATAACAGCGTGGCAAGACGTGACCTTGTGTAGTGATACAACAGTGTAAACAGTGATAACCATAGTGTAACGATATAAACCCCTTGTTTAAATTTGAGTCCGGCGGGGTGAAGTGTACTACCAGTTCGGGTATGTCAGTCTGTCCAGAGGCCTCGTAAGCCTTTCTGATCGGCGCAGCAGCGGCGGCGGTGGTGCAGTATCCGATGTTAATGCTGGTGTCTGCGTGGTCGGCGAAGGCTCGTGGGGTTCCGGCATGCCGTCTACCTGGGCTGGATTTGGGGGGGTGGTGGGGGGGTAACGGTGGTGTCTCAGGGGTGCCCGAGGGTGCGAGGTCTCGTAAGGAGACTGTGTCCTCCCGCCCGTCTGGGTATGCCACATAGGCGTACTGGGGGTTGGCATGCAGGAGGTCCACCCTCTCGACCAGGGGGTCCATTTTATGGGCCCTCACGTGCTTTCGCAGCAAGACGGGCCCCGGAGAAGTCAGCCATGTTGGTAGCGAGGTTCCCGTAGTCGACTTCCTGGGGAAAACAAACATTCGTTCATGGGGGGTGGCGTTAATGGCAGTGCAAAGCAGTGACCGGATGGAATGCAGCGCTGCCGGGAGGACTTCCTGCCAGCGAGAGGTTGGGAGGCCCTTAGACTTTAAGGCTAAGAGAACGGCCTTCCAGACAGTCGCGTTCTCTCTTTCCACCTGGCTGTTCCCTCGGGGGTTGTAGCTGGTGGTCCTGCTTGCAGCAATACCTCTCGCTAGTAGGAACTGGCGAAGTTCCTCGCTCATGAAGGATGAGCCCCGGTCGCTATGTATATAGTTCGGGAACCTGAACAAGGCGAAGAGGTCGTTCAGGCATTTGATGACCGTGGTACTGGTCATGTCTGGGCAGGGGAAGGCAAAGGGGAAATGGGAGTACTCATCAATAATGTTGAGGAAGTACACATTACGGTCAGAGGATGGGAGGGGCCCCTTAAAATCGATGCTCAAGCGCTCGAAGGGGCGGGTGGCCTTGATCAGGCTTGCTCTGTCCGGCCTAAAGAAATGCGGTTTGCATTCGGCACAGGTTTGGCAGTTCCTGGTCATGGTCCTGACCTCCTCGATGGAGTAGGGCAGGTTGCGGGCCTTAATGAAGTGGTAAAGTCTGGTGACCCCGGGGTGGCAGAGGTCGTTGTGGAGGGTCTGCAGTCTATCAATTTGCGCGTAGGCGCATGTACTTCGTGATAGAGCATCTGGGGGTTCGTTCAGTTTACCAGGCCGGTACAAGATATCATAATCGTAGGTGGAGAGCTCGATTCTCCACCTCAAGATCTTGTCGTTCTTGATTTTGCCCCTCAGCTTGTTGTTAAACATAAAAGCGACCGAGCGCTGGCCGGTGAGGAGGGTAAATCATTTGCCTGCCAGGTAATGCCTCCAGCGTCGTACTGCCTCCACGATCGCCTGGGCCTCCTTCTCGACCGAAGAGTGTCGGATCTCAGGGCCCTGGAGGGTCCTTGAGAAGAAGGCCACAGGTCTCCCTGCCTGGTTAAGGGTTGCAGCTAGGGCGAAGTCGGATGCATCGCTCTCCACTTGGAAAGGGATAGACTCATCCACCGTGTGCATTGTGGCCTTAGCAATGTCTCCCTTTATGAGGGAGAAGGCTGCGCATGCTTCTGCCATCAGGGGGAAGGAGGTGGACTTCATGAGGGGTCTGGCTTTGTCTGCATAATTGGGCACCCATTGGGCATAGTAGGCGAAGAGCCCCAGGGTTCTCTTCAGCGCCTTTGGACAGTGGGGGAGGGGTAGCTCCATGAGGGGGTGCATTCTTTCGGGGTCGGGGCCGATGACTCCGTTCTCTACTACGCAGCCGAGGATGGCAAGGCACGAGGTGTTAAACACACATTTCTCCTTATTGTAGGTGAGGTTCAGCCGTTGGGCCGTACGGAGGAATCTCTCCAGATTAACATCATGGTCCTGCCGGTCGCGGACGCAGATGGTGACGTTATCTAGATAAGGGAACGTGGCATGCAGCCCGTTCTGGTCAACCATCCGGTCCATCTCCCTTTGGAAGACCGAAACCCCATTGGTGACGCCGAAGGGAACCCTAAGGAAGTGGTAGAGGCGGCCATTCGCCTCGAAGGCAGTATACTGGCGGTCCTCAGGGCGGATAGGGAGTTGGTGATAGGCCGACTTAAGGTCGATGGTAGAGAATACCCGGTACTGTGCAATCTGATTGACCATATCAGATATGCGGGGAAGGGGGTATGCGTCCAGCTGGGTGTACCGGTTTATGGTTTGGCTGTAGTCGATGACCAGGCAGTGTTTATGGCCGGTCTTAACGACTACTACCTGGGCACGCCAGGGGCTGTTGCTTCTCTCGATGATGCCCTCCTTCAGGAGTCGCTGCACCTCAGAGCTAATAAAAGCTCTGTCCCCGGCGCTGTACCGCCTGCTCTTGGTAGCGACGGGTTTACAGTCGTGGGTGAGGTTAGCGAACAGGGAGGGGGGCGGGACCTTGAGGGTGGATAGGCCGCAGGTGGTACGCGGTGGGCGGTTTAAAAGCTGCTGGTTGTAGACTGTGAGTGGGGGGAGGGGTCCACCGTATGCCAAAGTGACACTTTGAAGGTGGGATTGGAAATCCAGCCCAAGTAGGACGGCAGCGCAGAGCTGGGGCAGGACGAGAAGTTTAAAATTTTTATACTCCGTGCCCCTAACCGACAGGGTCACAACACAGTAGCCGCTGATGTCTGTAGAATGGGACCTCGACGCCATCGAGATCCGGTTGCGTGTTGGCCGGACAGTGAGGGAGTAGTGGCTCACCGTGTCTGGATGGATGAAGCTCTCCGTGCTTCCGCTGTCGAACAGGCAGGTCGTGGCGTAGCCGTTTACTTTGATGTCCATCATGGACTTGGACAGGGGATGCGGGCGAGCTTGGTCAAGTGTGACGGAGGCTAGTGTATGGCTGAGCGAGCTGCTGTAGTCTGCGGGTGAGGCGGTGGTCAGGTCTGGAGACAAGGTGGTGGTCGAGTGTGGTGAACAAAATGGCGGCGCCCATGACATTGAATAAAATGGCGGAGAAGATGGCCGCCCCCACAACTCACATGAGGCACTGCCGGCGTCGGTGGCCTTGATCAAAGATGGCCACCCCCACGACTCACACGAGGGGATACTGGCATCTGTGTCCTTGATGAAAGATGGCCGCCCCCACAACTCGCATGAGGCACTGCTGGCGTCTGTGGCTTTCCCCCTGCAGGCCTTCGCGAAGTGGCCTTTCTTGTGGCAGTCGGAGCAGGTCGCGTTTCTTGCAGGGCAGCGCGCCCTCGGATGTTTCACCTGGCCACAGAAGAAGCAGCCGGCGGCCTGATCGCGGGGCTCCGATGTCGCAGCCGGTACCGGGGGTGGTGGTCCCGAACGGTTCCGGGGCACCGACGCTATGGTAGGTCCCAGAGGCGGCGGTGCGAGGGGTATTGCGGCCGGGGTCGGGCCCGAGTCCCAGGGTCATGCAGCACAGTACCTGGAGTACGCCTCGAGGTCCCGATGGGCCACTTCCAAGGAGCGAGCGAGGATAGCAGCTGTTTTCAGGTCGAGGTCCTTTGATTCCAGCAGTCTTTGCCGTGAGTAGTCTGACCGAAGGCCTTTCACGAAGGCATCTCGGATGTTTCCATCTGTATGTTCTGCAGCTGTTACCTCCTCTAGTTCTATCTTCTCTAGTACTATCCAACACGCTCACTCTTTTATGCACATTATTCCTCTTTTCTACTCCTATATGCTGGTGCCCATCCCTCTGCAAAGCTAGTTGAAACCCATACCAACAGCCCTAACAAACCTGTCCGTGAGAATATTGGTCTCAGCTCCATTGAGGTGTAACCCGTCCGGCTTGTATAGGTCCCACCTTCCCTAGAAACGGTCCCAATGCCTCATGAATGTAAAGCCCTCCCTCCTGCACCATCTCTCCAGCCACACATTCATCTGTTCTATCCTACTATTCCTGTACTCACCAGCATGTGGCACTGGTAGTAATCTGGAGATTACTACCTTTGAGATCCTGCTTTTTAATCTCCTAGCTCCCTAAACTCTGCCTGCAGGACCTCGTCCCTCTTTCTGACTATGTCGTTGGTACCGATATGGAAACCGACAGGCTGACTGACATGTATTTACTGAGTTTTTCGCTTTGTCCCGTTTAAGTCAATGGAAGAGCATTGGCGCTCCTCTGCCAACACACCTGTAGCCAGACAGGATTGGAAAATGATGGTCAGAGCCTTTGCTATTTCCTCCCTTGCTTTGCTTAACAGTTTGGGATAAATGTCATTAGCACATGGTGATTTATCTACTTTCAAAGATGGTAAACGCCTTAATATTTCCTCTCTCACTATGTCTATCTGATGTAATAATTCACAACCCTCTTCCTTAACAATAATATCTGTGTCATTCTTCTCTTTTGTGAAGACAGATGCAAATTATTCAGTAAGAACTATACCCACATCTTCTACTTCCATACACAGTTTACCTTTTCGGTCGCTAATAGTCCCTGTTCTCTCTGTAATGTATTTATAAAATATCTTCGGGTTTTCCTGAAATTTACTTGCCAATATTTTCATGCCCTCTCTTTGCTTTCCTAATTTCCTTTTTAATTTCACCCCTGCACTTTCTGTACTCTAAGCTTTCTGCATCATTTAGCTCCCGGCATCTGACATAAGCTTTCCTTTTTTGCTTTAGTCTACCCTCTATGACAGTAGACAGCAAGGGGGCGCTAGATTTGAGAGTCCCGCACTTTTTCTCTGGGGGAACAAAATTGGTCGCGGCCATCACTGTCTCCTGGAATGCCTCCCACTGCTTTGAAAATGATTTACCTTCAAGTAGCTGTTTCCAGTCTACTTTTGCTAAATCACATCTCAGTAACATTTTTAAATTGGCCTTTCCCCAAGTGAGAGATTTTACTCCTGGTCTATCGATTTCCATAACTAAACTAAAACTAATTGAATTATGATTACTACCACAAAGATGCTCTCCCACTGCTACCCCTTCTAACTGCCCAGCTTCAATCCCTATGACTAAATCTGGAACCGCCCCCTCTCTTGTTGGGCTTGTTACATTCTGGCTAAAAAAGCATCCCCTGAATGCGTTTTAAGAATTCTGCACCCTCTATACATTTTACACTGATTCTATCACTGTTAATGTTTGGGTACTTTAATCCCTGTCCTATTACTGCCCTCTTGTTTTTGCACTTCTCAGAATTTGCCTACATATTTGCTCTTCTATCTCCCTCTGACTATGTGGGGTCTATAGTACACTTCCAGCAGTGTAATTGCCCCTTTAATGTTCCTCAGTTCAACCTATATGGTGTCATTTGTTGATCCGTCTAACATATCATTCCTACTCACAGCTGTAATTGATACTTTAACCAATATTGTGACACCCTCCTTTTTATGCACCTCTCTATTTCGTCTGAGATCCAAGTAATTATGGATTTTGAGATGCCATTCCTGCCCTTCTTTGTGTCATGTTTCATTACCAGCTATGATGTCATATTTCCACTTGTCTATCTGTGCCCTCAGCTCATCTGCCTTATTCACTAGACTCCTTGCATTGAAGAATGTATTATTAAACACTGCCAAACCCCTTTGTTGTCTATTTTTTTAGCCTCTGTTTCTTCTGCCTTTCAAACTTATTACTAATTATGATGTGGTGGAACATGCAGCCACTGTGTGCGGGTTTGATTGGCATGGCATAGCATGGAACGGCACCTTGAAATTGATGGCGGGACAGCATTTCCCCGTACAATCTGCTTATCGAGGGAAGGGTGAATATTGTGTCACTGCAATGCACCGGGAGTACCAGTACAGTCTTGACTTGTCCTATTGTGGCAGGAACTTTTTGCTTTACCGCAATCCAACCTGTGAGACTTGGGGTTTTGTTAAGTATTTATTTGCATAGGTAAGTAGATGTTGATGTAAAAGCGGAGGTAAGGGATCAACTACAACAGGTACATGACTCAGTTCGGATATGACATTCCACCTCTGCCGGAACATTTGCTAGAGTTAATGAGAAGTGTTAGTCAGTCCCAAAAGTACTTTTATACCTTGGTACAGGAAAACCATGAACTGCGTAAAGCAATCCTTAAGGTCGGGGAAGATTCGTCCTGGTGGGATATCGGTATGAATATCGAGGTTCATCCTTCGATAAGGATTATTTCCCACGTTTTGATCATTATTCAATTGGTGATTGGTTTATATCTGTTGACCCAAATCTGCCATGTTAACATGCGATTCAAGCAGGGCAACCAAAGCTGGGAACTGAATGTTCCAGGGTAATCAACATTTAGGAAGGCCAGACAAGAAGGAAAAGGAGGTGGTGTAGCGCTGTTAATAAGGGATGAGATCGGTACGGTAGAGATAAAAGATCTTGGCCTGGCAGATGGTGCTGTAGAACTGGAATCAGTTTGGGTGGAGCTAAGAAACAGCAAAGGGCGGCAAACGTTGGTGGGAGTTGTGTATATGCCACCAAACAGTAATGGTAATGTAGGGCACAGTATCAATAAATAGATTAGAAGTCCATTTAACAAGGGCAATGCAGTAATCATGGGGGAATTTAATCTAAATATTGACTGGGCAAATCAAATTACCACTAATGGTGTGGAGGATGAATTCTTTGAATGCATGCGTGATGGTTTCCTGGATCAGTATGTGGAGGAACCAACCAGGGAACAGGCTATTCTGGATCTGGTACTGTGTAGTGAGAAAGGGCTAATCAATAATCTTGTGGTAAAGGGTTATTCAGCGACAATGACCATAATATGATTGAATTTTATACTATTTTGACAGTGATGTAGTCCAATCTGAAACTAAGGTCTTCAATCTAAACAAAGGTATCTACAAGGGTATGAGAGACAATTTGGCCATGGTAGATTGGTAGACTACACTAAAATGTATGAAGGTGGACATACAATGGCTAACATTCAAGGAAATAATGAATAATTTGTTGCAAACATATATACCTCTAGGGCATAAAAACCCGAAAGGAAAAGTAATCCAACCATGGCTAACAAAAGAAATTAAAGCTAGTATTAAGTCAATGGAGGAAGCTTATCAAGTTGGCAGAAAAAGCGGTCAGCCTGAGGATTGGGATCTTTTTAGAAATCAGCAAAGGGAGACCAAGAAATTGATAAAGAAAGGGAAAATGGAATATCAGCAAAAATAGCGAAAAATATAAAAACGGATTGTAAAAGCTTCTATAGGTATGTTAAAAGGTAAAGGCTGGCGAAGGTAAATGTAGGCCCTTTACAGTCAGAGATGGGAGAATTTATAATGGGGAATGAGGAAATGGCAGTGAAATTAAATAAATACATTGTTTCTGTCTTCATGGAGGAAGACCCAAAAAAGCTCCCAGAAATAAGGAGAAAATAAAGGGTCTGGCGAGATTGAGGAACTTAAAGAAATTATTATTAGTAAAAAAACATTACTAGCAAAATTAATGGGACTGAATGTCGATAAATCTCAAGGACTGGATGACCTTTATCCTAGGGTTTTGAAAGAGGTGGCCATTGGGATATTGAACGCATTGGTTGTCAACTTCCAGCATTCTATAGATTCTGGAATGGTACCTGCAGATTGGAGGATAGCAAATGTAACCCCGCTATTTAAGAAGGGAGTGAGAGAGGAAACGGTGAACTACAGATCTGTTAGCCTCACATCAGTAGTTGGGAAAATGCTGGAATCTAGTATAAAGAATGAAATAACTGGACACTTAGAAACTAATAGTAAGATTGGGCAGAGTCAACATGGATTTAAGAAAGGGAAGTCCTGTTTGAAAAACCTATTGGAGATCTTTGAGGATGTAACTAGTGGAGTAGACAAAGGGGAATCATTAGATGTGGTGTATTTAGATTTTCAGAAGGCCTTCGATAAGGTCCCACATAAGATGTTGGTGAACAAAATTAGGGCACATGGAATTGGGGGTAATATACTAGCATGGATTGAGAATTGGTTAACAGACAGAAAACAAAGTGTCGGGATAAACGGGTCTTTTTCAGGATGGCAGGCTTTGACTAGTGGGGCACGCAAGGATCGGTGCTTTGGCCCCAGCTATTCACAATCTATACCAATGATTTGGATGAGGGGACTAAATTTCCAAATTTGCTGATGACACAAAGCTAGGTGGCAGTGTCAGTTGCAAAATGTATGTGACGAGGCTTCAAGGGGATCTCGACAGACTCAGTGAGCGGGCGAGAACATGGCAGATGGCTTATAATGTGGATAAATGTAAAGTTATCCACATTATAAGTTATCCACTTCAGTAGAACAAACAGAAAGGCAGAGTATTTCCTATATGGTGAAAGATTGGGGAATGCAGATGATCAAAGCGACCTGGGTGTCCTTGTAAATGAATCTCTGAAAGTGAATGTGAAGGTGCAGCAAGCCATTAGGAAGGCAAATGGTATGATAGCCTTCATTACAAGAGGATTTGAGTACAGGTGTAAAGAAGTCTTACACCAATTATATAGGGCCTTGCTGAGACCACACCTGGAGTAGTGTGTACAATTGTGTTCTCTTTACCAAAGGAAGGATATAATTGCCATAGAGGGAATGCAACAAAGGTTCACGAGATTGATTCCTGGGAGAGCGGGACTGTCGTATGAGAAGAGATGGAGTAAACTAGAGCTGTGTTCTCTTGAATTCAGAAAAATGAGAGGAGATCTCATTGAAGCATACAAAATTATTACAGGGCTTGATAGGGTGGATGCTGGGAGAATGTTTTCCTTGGCTCGGGTGTCTAGAACCTGGGAGCACAGCCTCAGGATAAAGGGTTGGGCATTCAGGACTGAGATGAGAAGAAATTTCATCACATAAAGGTGGAGAATCTTTGGAATTCTCTACCCAAGAGGGCAGTGGAGGCTCAGTCATTGGATATATTCAAAACAGAAGCCGATAGATTTCTGACTAGTAAGGGCGTCAAGGGATATGGCGATAAGGCTGGCGAATGCAATTGAAGCAGAAGGTCAGCCATGATCTAATTGAATGGCGGAGCAGGCCCAAAGGGCCAAATGACCTACTCCTGCTCCTATTTCTTATGTTCTTATGTTCATAAAAGACAAGGGTGAATTCTAACGTCTTACAACTATAACCATACAAAGATCACAAAGAGTAGCTTCTGAGATCTAGCACCATTAAGCTGTTCAGCACTCTGGAACAAAGACAGCTTTCTATACATCCCAAATTTTCTACCCCAAAGGTATATTTGGACAGATAAGACATCATGTTTTTTCTTAATTTATTGCCCATCCCTAATTGCCCTTGAGAAGGTGGTGGTGAGCCGCCTTCTTGAACCGCTGCAGTCAATCTTTGGAAGATATTCACACAGTGCTGTTAGGGAGGGAGTAACAGGATTTTGACCAAGCAAAGATGAAGGATAGGCGATATACTTCTAAATCAGGATAGTGTGTGACTTGGAGGGAAGCTTGGAGGTGGTAGTGTTCCCACACACCTGCTGCCCTTGTTATTCTAGGTGGAAGATGTCACAGGATTGGGAGGTGCTGCCGAAGAAGCCTTGGCGAGTTGCTGCAGTGCATCTTGTAGTAGTACACACTGCAGCCACGGTACACCGGTTGTGGAGCGAGTGAATGTTTAAGGTGGTGGATGGGGTGCCAATCAAGCGGGCTGCTTTGTCCTGGATGGTGTCCAACTTCTTGAGTGTTGTTGGAGCTGCACTCATCCAGGCAATTGGAGCGTAATCCATCACACTCCTGACTTGTGCCTTGTAGATGGTGGAAAGGCTTTGGGGATTCAGGAGGTGGGACACTCGCCACAGAATACCTAGCCTCTGAAATGCTTTTGTACCCATAGTATTTATGCGGCTGGTCCAGTTATTTTGTCGTCAATATTGACCCTCATGATGTTGATGGTGGTGGATTCAGCGATGGTACTCCCGTTGAATGTCAAGGGGTGGTGGTTAGACTCTCGCTTGTTGGAGATAGTCATTGCCTGGCACACCTTTGGTGCAAATATTACCTGCCAATTATCAGCCCAAGCTTCAATGCTGTCCAGGTGTTGTTGCATGCGGACATGGTCTGTTTCATTATCTGAGTATTTGTGAATGGCACTGAACACTGTGCAGTCATCATGGAACATCGCCATTTTTGACCGTATTTTGGAGGGAAAGTCATTGATGAAGCAGCTGAAGATGGTTGGGGCTAGGGCACTGTCCTGAGGAAATCCTGCAGCGATGTCCTGGGGCTGTGATGATTGGCCTTCAACCACCATAACCATCTTCCTTAGTGCTAGATCTGGCTCCAGCCAGTGGAGAATTTCCCCCTGATTCCCATTGACTTCAGTTTTACTAGGGCTCCTTGATGCCACACTCGGTCAAATGCTGCCTTGATGTCAAGGGCAGTCCCTCTCACCTCACATCTGGAATTCAGCTCCTGTGTCCATGTTTGGACCAAGGCTGTAATGAGGTCAGGAGCCAAGTGATCTTGGCGGAACCCAAACTGGGCATCAGTGAGCAGGTTATTGGTCAGTAAGTGCAGCTTGATAGCACTGTCGATGGCACCTTCCATCACTAATATCCATCTTCACTTCTCCTCTCAACAATGTGAAGTCAATCCATTTTGTTCTTCTTTTATTCCTTCCGTTTATCTTTCACTTTCTCGTCATTTGCTCTGACTTTTAGTTCAATGCAGGAAGACAAACTCCGTTCTGCCTGTTCTGCCCTCGGTATTTCACGGCCTGGTGAAATATTGCACATTTGTTCAGTTTTAATTTAAAGCTGTGTACATTAAGGTGAGCTAGATTGTTTTTCACTAAAGTTTTGTGGTGACGACGGTTTAATGTGTCTGTTTGTTCACTGACTAATTATTCTCAGTTACAATGATGTCTAATGATGTCGCTCGGGGATTTCTCTCTGCTTTATTTAAGGAGCTCCCTTCACTGTGTCACATCACACATTCAGCGTGTTGCCTCCAGCAGAAATACCAGCAGCCACTCACAGAAGGGAAGGCATGGTATCGAAAATCTCTTTTGAAAATGTTTTTGAAGCTATACGGATAAGATTTATATTTCAGGATATACAAAAGATTTATTATCCCAGCCTCGCTCTCGTTGGAGTTCCTAGTAAGTATCTATGACCAGTTAATAATTCTATAAACTATGTTAATCTGTAATATTTTTCTTGCTCTTTATGGTGGGATATTGAGTTATTAATATAATCTATTTTTCAAGTTGATGCAACTTTGTTATGCATGGTTTGTTGTTTAAAATTACTGGAACCTCCTCGTTACTGTTGCAGCTGCTGGTATGTCTCTGTATCCAGCTATTAGTTCTGTAAATCTTGTTTAACTGCCTTTGTCTCATTTTCATTCCCCATCCTTTCCCTGCTGCTTTTGGCTAATGATTCTGAACGAGATACGGTGTTAACAAAATTTTAGTGTTCTACATTAACTCAAGAAAATATATTGGACGAGATACTTTAACGAATTTCAGGCTGCTCTCCACACTGAACATTTGTAACCGATCAGACGATTGTTTTAATGGATTAGCAGGCTTTTCACCTTCTGAGCGTTGTGGTTCCTTACACAGAGTCACATCAATAATTCTGGGAGATCACAAACACATCCTTCAATTTCTGAAATAGCCGCTAATCATTCAGTTCAAGTCAGTGTCTCTTTTTCCACCATCTCCAGGTCTACATAAATGTCATTGCTTCTGCCGGTTAGAAAATGATTACAGGATAATTTACATTCTCACAAAAAGTTCATTCAGTCAGATTTCAATACTTTTATTTCCCATCTTTGTTTTGAATTTATAATGTGATCCCATGCCCGTCAGGCACACTACAGTAGGTCACTCAGTGAAACCAAGAGTGATTCTCTATTGCCTCCTGCTCTACTTCTGGATAAACTTTCCCAGCTGATTGCAACTGAAGTACTGAGGATAAGAAAATTCATTAATATTTTCCCGTCTAATATTCTATGCACAAGTTGGAAACCAGCTGCTGAAAAGTTACAAGGATAATCTTCCATTTGCTTTTAGACACTTTACAAAAGTATTCGGCGGCACTTTGCCTGTTGGATAAGTCACCTGATTTCGATGATAATGAACGCATTTAGTGGGAAATTACCTGGTCAAAGATAACTAATTATTTTAATTCAGGGACCCTACTTTCTGATGTTATTTGTAATATTATTTGGAAAATCTTCCCTTAGATGGGCTACAATTTAAGTGTTTCAGCAAGAATGCAGAAAGCACAATCTTCCAAACACTTCTTATGCACCAGTTATCTTTATAACTGCAGTGCACTTGGATATTACCTTAGTATTTACATGGTACATTAGAGCATTTGGAATACAATTGCCTGCTACTATTGCATGTTAAGCTTGTAGTTTCTGTATTTTGCCGTTGCATTCATTTTCATTTCTGAATATAATGAATATTCAAACCAGGAGCAGGAATCCAAGCTGGATTTCCCACTCCCAAACACAGGGGCACAGAAGCGAAATCCTGAGAGGTTCTGGTCCTTTGTGTCCCTGGTACCTCGAGTGGTGCTTTTGTCTGCTGTGCTAAAGGTAGATCTTTCAGTTCATCTCTCATTGATTAAATATCTGTTACTTTCATGTTGTATTTATTCGCATTTCACTTATTGATTCTGCAATGTATTAGAGGTGATATAATTAGATTATTTCATTGAATTTCGCTAATGATTTGCAGATTTCACACAGAATTCCGTCAAACTGCTGCTTTTCTCACAGCCAGATGTATAATTTGCCTGTTTTTTCCCTTCCTCACAGTTAACTTAGTGACGATTGTGATCCTGTCTAGGGGAGCGTGCGGTCTCTCCAAATGTGTCACTCGCTACCTGGTGGCCATGGCAACGGCGGATCTACTGGTCATTATATTGGACCTGATACTGAGACACATTCCAATTGTTTATCGGGAACAATTTCTCTTCCTGAAGTCCATCCGCATCTGTAATATCCACGCTGTCCTGCTGTCCGCAGCCACAGACTGTTCTGTCTGGTTCACCGTCACTTTCACCTTTGATCGATTTGTGGCCATTTGTTGTCAGAAGCTGAAAACTAAATATTGCACCGAGAAAACTGCGGCTGTGGTTCTGGGAACAGTGACTGTGCTGAGCGGTTTAAAGGACATCACCTGGTATTTTATACAGATGGATGTGTATGTTCTTGTCAATTTCCCCGCGTTTTGTGGTACAGAGACTAGAGTTACACTTTCACAGATATGGGGAGCAATCGAAGTCCTTCATTATATTCTAACCCCGTGTGTCCCATTTGTTCTGATTCTGCTGCTCAATGCTCTCACTGTCAGATACATTTTAGTGGCCAACAGAGCCCGCAGGAGACTCCGGGATCATAGCAGTGGGGAGAGTCCCAGAGACCCAGAGATGGAGAGCCGCAGGAAATCCATCATTTTACTCTTTGTTATCTCGGGGAATTTCATCCTGTTATGGTTAATATTTACAGTTTGTTTAATAGGTATACGAATGTGGTGGTTGGGGCTCAGCTCTGTTTATCCGTCTTTTTTTGTTGTAGAAATTGGATTCATGCTCCAACTGCTGAGTTGCTGCACAAACACCTGTATTTATGCCGTGACTCAGTCTAAGTTCAGAGAGGAGTTGAAGAATATGGTGAAATATCCATTTACTCTAATCGTAAAATACATGAAATGATGAAAAAAACTGGAGGCTTTCCAACATCTGGGCCAGTCTGCTCTCACCTGGGTTCTGTGATACAGCCACATTGGGACTGAACTGCTTTCTCCACGGGGTCTGTGATAAGTAGAGAGTGGAATTGAAGCCCGTCCTGGAGTTAGAGTTTAGGGAGCTAGGAAAGAGGTTAAAAAGCAGGACCTCAAAGGTAATAATCTCTGGAATACTACCAGTGTCACGTGCTAGTGAGTTCAGGAATAGGAAGATCGAGCAGATGAATGCGTGGCTGGAGAGATGGTGTAGGACGGAGGGCTTTAGATTCCTGGGGAACTAGAACCGTTTCTGGGGGAGGTGGGACCTTTACAAGCCAGATTGTTTGAACCTCACCGGGAACAGGACCAATATTCTCGCGGGAGGCTTTGTTAGATCTGTTGGAGAGGGTTTAAACAAGCTTGGCAGGGGGATGGGAACCTAAGTATAGAGTCAATAGGGAGGGAAGAAAAACTGGAATTGGAAAACAAAAACGTAGAAAATTAATTGGAAGGACAGAGGAATCAAGGGCTAGGTAGTAGTCAACAAGGAGGTTTGCCTGTAATAATAATAATAATGGTATATACATCAATGCAAGGAGTATAGCGAACAAGGCAGATGAGCTGAGGGCACATGTAGATATTTGGGACTATGATATTATAGCTATTACAGAGACGCGGCTGAAAGAGGGGCAGGTATGTCAGCTCAACATTTTCAGATTATATTGATTAAATAAACTATTACATCCATGAGGAGGGATGTTATGTTGGAGGCATCATCAAACGAGGCCATTTGGGTCGAATTGAAGAACAAAAAAGGGGCGATCACACTGCTGAGAGTGTACTACAGACCCCCTTAACAGTGAGAGGGAGATAAAAGAATTAATATGTGGAAAATTTCTGAGAAGTAGAAAAAATATAGGGCAATAATAGGGGATTTCAACTACCCCAATAATAACTGGGATAAAATTATTGTGAATGGTATAGAAGGTGCGAAGTTTCTAATATGCATCCAGAAGAACGTTTTTAGCCAGTATGTAGCAAGCCCAACAAGGGAGGATGCGGTTCTGGACTTTGTTTTAGGGAATGAAGCTGGACAGGTATCAATGGGGGAGCATTTTGGTGCTAGTGACCATAATTCTGTTAGATTTAAGGCAGTTGTAGAAAAGGACAAGAATAGACCAGGAATAAAAATTCTAAATTGGGGAAAAGCAAATTCGTCTAGGCTCAGAGGGGATTTAACCATAGTAGTCTGGAAGCAGCTACTCGAAGGTAAATCAGTGTCAGAGCAGTGGAAGGCATTCAAGGAGGAGATCCGGAGGGTTCACACCATATATGTGCCCTTAAAGAATAATGGTGGCACTAACAAATCTAGAGCCCCCTGATGTCTAGAGACATAAAGTGTAGGAGAAAGAAAAAAAGGGAGGCGTATGATAGATACCGAGGGCTAAATACTCCAGAATCTTTAGAGGAGTACGGAAAGTGCAGGGCATCAATTAAAAAGGATATTAGGAAAGCAAAGAGAGAGCATGTAAAATTGATGGCAAGTAAAATAAAGGAAAACCCAAAGATGTTTTATGAATATGTTAAGATTAAGAGGATAACTAAAGAAAGTGTAGGGCCTATTAGAGTTGATGAGGGTAATGTGTGAGTGGAGGTGGGAGACGTCGGTCGGGTTCTTAATAAATACTTTGCGTCTGCCTTCACAAAGGAGAGGGGTGAAGCAGGCATTGCTATTGGGGGGGCGGTGGAGTGAGAAATATTAGATGAAATAAACATAGTGAGAGAGGAAGTATTAAAGGTTTAGCAGCTTTAAAAGTGGATACATCCCCAGGCCCGGATGAAATGTATCCCAGGCTGTTAAGCGAAACAAAAGAGGAAATAGCAAAGGCCCTGACCATCATTTTTCAATCCTCTCCGGCTTCAGGAGTGGTGCCGGAGGACTGGAGGACTGCTAATGTGGTACCCTTGTTTAAAAAGTGAGAAAATGATAGACCGAGTAATTACAGGCCAGTCAGCCTAACCTCGGTGGTGGGAAAATTATAGGAAGGAATTCTGAAGGACAGGGTAAATCTTCATTTAGAAAGACACGGATTAATCAAGGATATTCAGCACGGATTTCTTAAGGGAAGGTCATGTCTGACAAACTTGATTACATTTTTTGAGGAGGTAACAAGGAGGGTAGTGCATTTGATATAGTGTATATGGACATTAGTAAGGCTTTTGATGATTTCCACATTGCAGACTGATCACGAAGTTGAAAGCCCATGGGATCCTGTGCAAAGTATCATGTTGGTTTCAAAACTGGCTCAGAGGCAGGAAGCAAAGGGTAATGATTGATGGTTATTTTTGTGACTGGAAAGCTGTTTCCAGTGGGGCTCTGCAGGGCTCAGTAGTAGGTTCCTTGCCTTTTGTGGTATAAATCAATGATCTAGATTTGAATATATGGGGTATGATTAAGAAGTTTGCTGTTGATAATAAAATTGGCTGTGCGGTTGAGACTGAAGAAGGAAGCTGTAGACTGCAGGAAGATATCAATAAATTGGTCACGTGGGCAGGACTGTGGCAAATGGAATTCAATCCGGAGAAGTGTGAGGTAATGCATTTTGGGAGGTCTATCAGGGAAAGGGAATACACATTAAATGGTAGGACACTGAGTAGTGTAGAGGAACAAAGGGACCTTGGAGTGCATGTCCACAGATCCCTGAAGGTAGCAGGCTAGGTAGATAAGGTGGTTAAGAAGGCATATGGAATGCATGACTTTATTAGCCGTGGCATAGAATACAAGAGCAGGGGGGGTTATGCTTCAACTGTATGAAACACTAATCAGGCATCAGCTAGAGTACTGCGTGCAGTTCTGTTCACCACATTACAGGAAAGATGTGATTGCACTAGAGAGGGTACAAAGGAGATTTACAAGGATGTTGCCAGGAGCAGATAATCTTAGCTATGAGGAAAGACTTGATAGGCTGGGTTTGTTTTCCTTGGAACAGAGGAGGCTGAGGGGAGAACATATTGAGGTGTTTAAAATTATGAGTGGCCGAGATAAAGTGGATAGAAAGGACGTATTTCCCTTAGTAGTGAGGTCAAAAACCAGGGGGCTCAAATTTAAAGTAATTGGTGGAAGGTTTAGAGGCGATTTGAGGGGAAATTTCTTCACCCAAAGGGTTGTGAGGGAATCGAACTCACTGCCTGAAAGGGTGGTAGAGGCAGGAACCTTAACCACATTTAAAAAGTACTTGGATGTGCACTTGGAATGCCCTAACCTGCAGGGCTATGGACCCAGAGCTGGGAAGTGGGATTAGGCTGGACAGGTCTTTGTTGGCCGGCGTGGACATGATGGGATGAAATGGCCTCATTCCATGCTGGAAAATTCTATGATTCTACGGTGATTAACAAGTTTGAGGCTCATGGAATAGATGGTTCAGTGGCAGCTTGGATAAGGAATTTGCTTAAGGCTGGAAAACAGAGTGTTTGGTATGTGGCTGTTTTTCAGACTGGGGAATGGCAGACAGTGGTGTTCCCCAACGGTCAGTTCTGGGGCCACTGCTTTCTTCTTGATATATATAAATGACCTGGATATTGGAATAGCGAGTGAATCTCTAAATTTGCCGATGACACCAATCTTGGGGACATGGCAAACAGTGATGATGAAACCAATCGACTGCAGCAGGGCATCGAAAGGCTAGCAGAATGGCAGAAAAGTGGCAGATGGAATTTAATAAAGAGAACTTTGAAGTGATGCATTTTGGCAGAAGGAAATAGGGAGAAGCAATATACTTTTAATGGCACACTTTTAAAGAGAGTACAGGGACAGATGGACCTGGGAGTTAAAGAGCATATGTCCCTGAAGGTGGCAGGGCATTTTGAGAGAGTGGTTAGCAAAGCATATGGGATCTTGGGCTTCATAAATAGAGTCATTGAGTATAAAAGTAGAGAAGTTATGCTGAATTTTATAAAGCTCTGGTTAGGCCACAACTGGAGTATTGCATCCAGTTCTGGTCAGCACACCTTAGGAAGGATGTGAACGTCATTGGGAGGGTATAGTGGAGATTTAACAGAATGGTTCCGGGGATGGGGGCGCTTTGCAGCAAGGATATGATGGAAAAGTTGAATTGTTTTCATGAGAACAAAGGAGGTTGAGGGTTGTTTTGATAGAAGTGTACAAGATTATGCCGGGTTTGGATAGGCTAGTCGGTGAAAGGCTGTTCCCACTAGCTGATAGTACAAGGACTGGCAGACACAGATTTAAGGTTTTGGGGATGTGAGGAAAAACCGCTTTATGCAGCGATTTAGAGGACCTGGAACTCGCTGCCGACAGAAGTGTTGGAAGTGGAGACACTCATTGTTTTCAAGGAGCAACTGGATAGTCAATTCAGCGAAATAAACTTGCAAGTCTACGGGGATAGAGCGGTGGAATGGGACTCAATGGATTGCTCTACAGAGAGCCGGCAAGAACGCGATGTGCTGAATGGCCTCCATCTGTGCCATTGTGACTCGATGACTCTATGACTCCATCATTAAAACCGTATATTTCCACCTTTGTAACATTGCCTAATTCTGCCCCTGCTTCAGCTCATCTACTGCTAAAAGCTCATCCATGCCCTTGTTACCTCTAGACCTGACTATTCCAATGCACTCATAAGAACATAAGAAATAGGAGCAGGAGTCGGCCATTTGGCCCTTCGACTCTGCTCCGCCATTCAATCAGATCATGGCTGAACTTCTGCCTCATCTCCATTTTCCTGCACTATCCCATATCACTTGATTCCCTTAATATCCAAACATCTATCAATCTCTATGCTGAATATACTCAACGACTAAGCCTCCACAGCCCTAATTCCCAAAATTCACCACCCTCTGAGTGAAGAAAGTTCTCCTCATTTCAGCCCTAAATGGTCGACCCCTTATTCTAATACTGTGACCCCTGGTCACCGTAGCCTGTGGAACCACCTGTCAAGCCCTGTAAGAATAATGTGTGTTTCAATGAAATCACATCTCATTCTTCTAAACTTTAATTAATATAGTCCTAGTCTACTAAATCTCTTCTCATAGGATAATCCTCCATCCCAGGAATCAGTCTGGTGAATATTTGTTGCATTCCCTCTATGGCAAGAATATCCTTCATAGGTAAGGAGACCAAAACTGTACACAATACATAGATACATAGAAGATAGGAGCAGGAGTAGGCCATTCGGCCCTTCGAGCCTGCTCCACCATTCAATGAGATCATGGCTGATCATCCAAATTCAGTACCCGTTCCCTGCCTTCTCCCCATATCCCTTGATCCCTTTAGCCTTAAGAAATATATCCAACTCTTTCTTGAATATACTTAATGAACTGGCCTCCACCGCCCTCTGTGGCAGAGAATTCCACAGGTTCACCACTCTCTGGGTGAAGAAATTCCTCCTCATTTCAGTCCTAAATGGCTTACCCCTTATCCTTAGACTATGACCCCTGGTTCTGGACTCCCCGGCCATCAGAAACTTCCTTCCTGCATCTAGTCTGTCCAGGCCTGACAGAATGTTATAGGTTTCGATGAGATCCCCTCTCAATCTTCTAAACTCCAGTGAGTATAAGCCCAATCGACACAATCTCTCCTCATACGTCATTCCTGCCATCCCAGGTATCAGCCTGGTGAATCTTCGCTGCACTCCTTCCATGGCAAGAACGTCCTTCCTCAGGTAAGGCGACCAAAACTGCACACAATACTCAAGGTGTGGTCTCACCAAGGCCCTGTACAACTGCAGCAAGACATCCTTGTTCTTGTACTCAAACCTTCTTGCTACAAAGGCCAACATACCATTTGCCTTCTTAACCACCTGCTGCACCTGCATGCTTACCTTCAGCGACTGGTGTACAAGAACACCCAGGTCTCTTTGCACTTCCCCTTCTCCCAATCTATTACCATTCAAATAATAATCTGCCTTCCTGTTTTTGCCTCCAAAGTGGATAACCTCACATTTATCCACATTATAGTGCATTTGCCATGTTTCTGCCCAATCACCCAACCTGTCCAAATCGTGCTGGAGTTTCATGACATCCTCCTCACAGCATATCCTCCCCCCCAGCTTTGTGTCGTCTGCAAATTTGGAGATAATACATCCAATTCCCTCGTCCAGATCATTAATATATATTGTGAACAGCTGGGGTCCTAGGACCGATCCTTGCGGTACCCCACTAGTCACTGCCTGCCACTCAGAAAATGACCCGTTTCTTCCAACTCTTTGCTTTCTGACTGCCAACCAGTTCTCTATCCAAGTCAATACCTTGCCCCCAATCCCATGTGCCTTAATTTTGCACGCTAATCTCTTATGCGGGACCTTATCGAAAGCCTTCTGAAAGTCCAAATACACCACATCCACTGGTTCTCCCTTATCTATTTTACCAGTTACATCCTCAAAAAATTCCAGTAGATTAGTCAAGCATGATTTACCTTTTGTAAATCCATGTTGACTTTGTCCGATCCAGTCACTGCTTTCCAAGTGCTCTGCTATTACATCTTTTATAATGGACTCTAGCATTTTCCCCACTACCGATGTCAAGCTTACCGGTCTATATTTCCCCGCCTTTTCTCTACCACCTTTTTTGAATAGTGGGGTAACATTAGCTACCCGCCAATCCATGGGTACCGTTCCAGAGTCTATCGAGTTCTGGAAGATGACCAGCAATGCATCTACTATTTCTAGGGCCACTTCCTTAAGTACCCTGGGATGTAGATTATCAGGCCCTGGGGATTTATCGGCCTTCAGTCCCATCAAATTTCCTAACACCATTTCCCTACAAATACTGATTTCTTTCAGTTCCACCCTTTCATCAGACCCTATGTTCCCCAACATCTCTGGGAGGTTATTTGTGTCCTCCTTTGTGAAGACAGAACCAAAATATGTACTTAGTTGGTCTGCCATTTCTTTGTTCCCCATTATAAATTCCCCCGATTCTGACTGCAGGTTTGGTCTCACCAGGGCCCTATATAATTGCAGTAAGTCGTCTTTAATCTTATACTCAAATCCTCTTGTAACAAAGGCCGAAATATCACTTCTCTAATTGCTTGCTGTACCTGCTAGTTAACTTTCAGTGATTCATGTACAAGGACACCCAGGTCCCTCTGAACAATAACATTTCCCAATCTCTCACCATTTAACAACTGCTCTGCTCTTCTATTTTTCCCATCAAAGTTGGTAACTTCACATTTCTCCACGTTATATTCCATTTGCTATGTTTGTGCTCACTCACTTTGCTTGTCCATATCCCCGTGAAGCCTCCTTGCATCCTCATCACAATTTACGTTCCCACCCAGTTTTGTATCATCTGCAATCTTGGATATGGTCCCCTCATCCAAATCATTGATGTAGATTGTGAATAGCTGAGCCCTAATCACTGATCATTGTGGTACGCCTCTAGTTACAGCCTGCCAAACCGAAAATGACCCGTTTATTCCTACACTCTGTTTTCTGTCCGTTAACCAATCCTCAATCCATGCTAGTATATTAACCGCAATCCCATGAGCACTAACTTTGTTTAATAACCTCTTGCATGGCACCTTATCGAATGCCTTCTGAAAATCCAAATACACCACATCCACGGGTTCCCCCACTCCTGGCTGGTGTACCATGTTTTAAACTCCATAAACTTGAGTTCATCCAAAACTCGGCTTCCCGTGTCTTTAATCGCACCATGTCCCGAATACCCAGCAAACCTGTGCTTGCTGACCTACATTAGTTCCCAGTTAAGCAATGCCTCGATTTCAAAATTTTCTATCCTTTTTCCCAAAACCCTCCATGGCCTCGGCCCTCCCAATCACTGTAATCTCCTTCAGCCCCACAACACCCTGAGATATCTGCACTCCTCTAATTCTGGCTTCCTGAGCATCCCTGATTATAATCGCTCCACCATTGGTGGCCATGCCTTCTGTTGCCTGGGCCCTAAGCACCGGAATTCCCTGCCTAAACCTTTCTGCCTCGCTAACTCTCTCTCCACCTATAAGACGCTCATTAAAATCTATCACTTTGACCAACCCTTTGTTCACCTGCCCTAATATTTCCTTATATAGCTCGGTGTCCATGTTGTTTCCACCTGTGAATTGCCTTGTGACGTTTCACTGCATTAAAGGCTCTATATAAAAACATGTTGTTGTTGTTTGATGCTCACAGACAGTAAACAATGGACTATTCATATAATGGCACAGATAAGGTTTCTGAAAGGTCACAGGTGCACATTGAGCAACATATGCAAACAAGAGTGAGGCGACAAAGAGCTCTTAAGAACATAGGAACAGGAGGAGGCCATTCAGCCCCACGAGCCTGCTCCACCATTCAATTAGATCATGGCTGATCTGTACCTTAACTCCAACTACCCACCTTGTTCCCGTATCCCTTAATACGCTTACCCAGAAAAAATCGATAAATCTCAGGCCTGAAATTTTCAATTGACCCCCAGCTTCAACAGCATTTTGTGAGAGAGAGTTCCAGATTTCCACTACGCTTTGTGTGAAGAAGTGTTTCCTGGCATCATCCCTGAACGACCCAACTCTAATTTCAAGGTTATGCCCCCTTGTTCTGGACTCCCCCCACCAGAGGAAATAGTTTCTCTCTATCTACCATATCAAATCTTTTAATCATCTCAAACACCTCAATTATATTGCAACTTAATCTTCTATCTTTGAGGGAATACAAGCCCAGTCTGTGCAACCTGTCCTCATAATTTAACCCTTTCAGCCCAGGTATCATTCTGGTGAATCTGTGCTGTACCCTCTCCGAGGCCAGTATATCCCTGCTGAGGTGCAGAGCCCAGGAATTAATGCAGTATCCAGATGCGGTCTAAACCGAAATATACACAGCTTTAGTATAATTTTCCTCCATTTATATTCCAGCCCCTTGACTTAAGGGATAGCCGTGTAAGATATAAACATTATTTGTTGCTTCCTGTCCATTAGTTTTCCTAATATAACATGCTCGACGGACTGAATGGCCTTTTCCTGTTCCTGTGTAATATGCTCGACGGGATGAATGGGCTCCTGCTGTTGCTAATGCAGACTCGAGGAGCTGAATGGCCTCCTCTTCTTCCTGTGTAGCAGGCTCAAAGGTCTGAATGGCCTACTCTTGTTCCTGTGTAACGAACTGGAGAGGCTGAATGGCCTTCTCCTGTTCCTATGTAACAGCCTCAAAGGACTGAATGGCCTCCTCTTGTTCCTGTGTAAGAGGCTCAAAGGGCTCAATGGCCTCCACTTGTTACTAATGTAACAAACTGGAGAGGCTGAATGGCCTCCTCCATTCCCTGATGTATAGGGAAGCATTGTCATAATATCATTGGACTAGTAAACCAGAGGCATGGAATAATGATCGAGAGACGGGAGTTCAAATGCCACCACGGCAGCTGGGGAATCTAAATACAGTTAATTAAATAAATCTTGAATAAAAAGCTAGTATCAGTAATGGTGACCATGAAACTATCGGGTTGTCGTTAATAACCAAGCTGGTTCACTAATTTATTTTACTCAAGGAAATCTGTCATCTTTACCTGGTCTGCAGTGATTCAGAGATTTAATGAATCTTTCATTCATCGAGTGTTTCAGGGAATCCTTGTTATCAGACTCAGAACATCAATGAAACTTTCATTCATCGAATGTTTCAGTGAATCATTACATAGATACATAGATACATAGAAGATAGGAGCAGGAGTAGGCCATTCGGCCCTTCGTGCCTGCTCCGCCATTTAATGAGATCATGGCTGATCCTTTAATTCAGTATCCCGTCCCCGCCTTCTCTCCGTAACCCTTAACCCCTTTTGCCCGTAGAAATATATCTAATTCCCTCTTAAATATATTTAATGAGCTGGCATACACTGCCCTCTGTGGCAATGAGTTCCACAGGTTCACCACTCTCTGAGTGAAGAAATTCCCCCTCATCTCTGTCCTAAATGGTTTAGCCCTTATCCTTAAATTATGTCCTCTAGTTCTGTTCTCACCCGCCAAGGGAAACATTCCTTCTGCATCCAGTCTGTCTAGACCTGTCAGAATTTTATACACTTCTATGAGGTCCCCTCTCAATCTTCTAAACTCCAGTGTGTACATCCCTAAACTACATAGTCTCTCCTCATAGGTCATTCCCGCCATTCCTGGTATCAGCCTGGTGAATCGCCGCTGCACCCCCTCCATGGCAAGAACATCCTTCCTCAGATGAGGCGACCAAAACTGTACACAGTACTCGAGGTGTGGTCTCACCAGTGCCCTGTACAGCTGCAGCAAGGTATCCCTGTTCCTGTATTCTAACCCTTTTGCTATGAAGGCCAGCATACCGTTTGCCTTCTTGACCGCCTGTTGCACCTGCATGCTCGCCTTCAGTGACTGGTGTACAAGAACACCCAGGTCTCTCTGTACTTCCCCCTCTCCCAATCTATTGCCATTTAAATAATAATTTGCCCTCCCGTTCCTGCACCCAAGGTGGATAACTTCGCACTTGTCCACATTATAGTGCATCTGCCATTTATCCGCCCAATCGCCCAGTCTGTCCAAATCGCTCTGGAGCTTCCTGGTCTCTTCCTCTGAGCCCACCCCCCCTCCTAGTTTAGTGTCGTCTGCAAATTTGGAAATGCTGCATCCGACTCCCTGATCCAGGTCATTAATGTAAATTGTGAACAGCTGGGGGCCCAGGACAGATCCCTGTGGTACCCCACTTGTTACTGCCTGCCATTCAGAAAATGAGCCGTTTATTCCAACTCTCTGTTTTCTATCTGACAGCCAGTTCCCTATCCACGCCAAAACTTTCCCCTTTATCCCATGAGCCTCAATTTTCCATGCTAATCTTTTATGTGGGACCTTATCGAAGGCCTTTTGGAAGTCCAGGTACACCACATCTACTGGCTCTCCCCCATCTATTCTACCAGTTACTCCCTCAAAAAATTCCAATAGATTAGTCAAGCACGATTTACCCTTTGTAAATCCATGTTGACTCTGTCCTATCCTGTCCCCATTTGCTAAGTGCTCCGCTATTTCATCCTTAATGATGGACTCCAGCATTTTGCCCACAACTGATGTAAGGCTTACAGGTCTGTAATTACCTGCTTTTTCCCTACCCCCCTTTTTGAATAGTGGGGTAACGTTAGCTACCCTCCAATCCATCGGCACTGTTCCCGAGTCTAATGAATTCTGAAAAATCATCCTTAGTGCATCCGCTATCTCTAGGGCCACCTCCTTCAGTACCCTAGGATGCATGTTATCAGGCCCTGGGGATTTGTCCACCTTCAATCCCTTTAGCTTCCTTAACACCATATCCTTAGAGATATTGATTTGCGTCAGTTCCTCCTTTGCCAATGTCCCTATTTTTCCCGATATCCCAGGGAGGTTTTTTGTGTCTTCCTTCGTAAAGACTGACCCAAAGTATGCATTTAGTTGATCTGCCATTTCCTTATTTCCCATTATATATTCCCCCGTATCTGACTGCAATGGACCAACTTTGGTTTTCACCAGTCTTTTCCTTTTGATATACTTATAAAAGCTTTTGGAGTTAGTTTTTATATTTTCCGCCAGCTTGTTTTCGTAAGCTATTTTGCCCCTCTTGATTATGCCCTTTGCCCTCCTTTGCTCTATCTTAAACTGTTCCCAATCTTCCGCTCTGGCGCTTTTTTTGGCTATTTTATACGCCCTATCTTTGGATTTTATGCTGTCTCTAATTTCCCCTGTTATCCACGGTTGAGTCACCTTTTTAGATTTCCTTTTATGCCAGATTGGTATAAACAATTTTTGCAATTTTGTCATTCTATCTTTAAATGTTTGCCATTGTTTATCTACCTCCAGTCCTCCCAGGAACGTTGTCCAATCAGACCTACTCAGTTCCCGTCTCATGGCATCATAATTCCCCTTGTTTAAATTCAGGACCTTAGTCTCTGAGTCAATTTCTTCGCTCTCCATTTCGAGTGAGAAATCGATCATGTTATGATCGCTCTGACCCAAGGGTCCCCGTACAACAAGATTACTGATTAGTCCCTTCTCATTGCACAGTACCCAGTCCAATATAGCCTGTTCCCGAGTTGGTTCCTCGACATATTGATCCAGATAACCATCCCTCAAACACTCAAGGAATTCCTCCTCCTCATTATTTTTACTGATTAGGCTAGTCCAATCTATATGTAAGTTAAAGTCACCTATGATGACAGCTGTGCTCTTATTGCACGCTTCTCTAATTTCCCTCGTGATGCCCTCCCTAACCTCTATTTTACTATTTGGAGGCCTATATACCACTCCTATTAATGTTTTTCGCCCCTCGCTATTTCTTAGCTCCACCCATATAGATTCTGTATTAACTGAGTTAATATCCTTCCTTTCAATTGCATTTATCCCCTCTTTTACTAGCAATGCTACCCCTCCTCCCTTTCTTTTTTGTCGATCCTTCCTAAATACTGAATACCCCTGTATGTTAAGCTCCCAGCCCTGGGATTCAATGAATCTTGCATTCATCGAGTGTTTCATTGAATCCTTGTTTTCAGTGAATCAGAGATTCAATGAATTGTTCATTCATCGAGTGTTTCAGTGAGTACTTGGTTTCAGTGATTCAGAGATTCAATTAATCGTTCATTCATTGAGTGCTTCAGTGAATCCTTGTTTTCAGTGATTCAGAAATACAATGAAGCTTTCATTCACAGAGTGTTTCAGTAAAACCTTGTTTTCAGTGATACAGAGATTCATTGAATTCTTCATTCATCGAGTGTTTCAGTGAATCCTTGTTTTCAATGATTCAGCAATACAATGAAACTTTCAATCATCGCGTCTTTCAGTGAATCCTTGATTTCAGTGATTCAGAGACTCAATGCATTGTTCATTCATCGAGTGTTTCAGTGAATTTTTCTTTCAGTGCTTCACAGGTTTAATGCATCCTTCATTCATCGAGCTTTTCAGTGAATCCTTGTTTTCAGTGATTCAGATATTCAGTGAATCTTTCATTCATCGAGTGTTTCAGTGAATCCTTGTTTTCAGTGATTCAGAGATTCAATGAACCTTTCATTCATCGAGTGTTTCTTTGAATCATTGTTTTCAGTCATTCAGAGATTCAATGAATTGTTCATTCATCGAGTGTTTCAGTGAATACCTGTTTTTGTGATTCAGAGTTGCAATGAACCTTGCATTCCTCGAATGTTTCAGTGAAGCCTTGTTTTCAGTGATTCAGAGATTCAAGGAATCTTTCGTTCATCGAGTGTTTCTGTGAATCCTTGTTTTCAGTGATTCAGAGATTCAATTAATCTTTCATTGATCGAGTGTTTCAGTGAATCCTTGTTTCCAGTGATGCAGAGATTCAATTATTCTTTCATTCATCGAGTGTTTCAGTGAATTCTTGTTTTCACTGATACAGAGATTCAATGTATTGTTCATTCATCGAATGTCTCAGTGAATCCTTGTTTTCAGTGATACAGAGAATCAATAAATTGTTCTTTCATCGAATGTTTCAGTGAATCATTGTTTTAATTCATGCAGAGATTCAATGAATCTTGCATTCATCGAGTGTTTCATTGAATCCTTGTTTTCAGTGAATCAGAGATTCAATGAATTGTTCATTCATCGAGTGTTTCAGTGAGTACTTATTTTCAGTGATTCAGAGATTCAATTAATCGTTCATTCATTGAGTGCTTCAGTGAATCCTTGTTTTCAGTGATTCAGAAATACAATGAAGCTTTCATTCACAGAGTGTTTCAGTAAAACCTTGTTTTCAGTGATACAGAGATTCATTGAATTCTTCATTCATCGAGTGTTTCAGTGAATCCTTGTTTTCAATGATTCAGCAATACAATGAAACTTTCAATCATCGCATCTTTCAGTGAATCCTTGATTTCAGTGATTCAGAGACTCAATGCATTGTTCATTCATCGAGTATTTCAGTGAATTTTTCTTTCAGTGCTTCACAGGTTCAATGCATCCTTCATTCATCGAG
This sequence comes from Somniosus microcephalus, assembly GCF_052327205.1. Taxonomy (NCBI): domain Eukaryota; kingdom Metazoa; phylum Chordata; class Chondrichthyes; order Squaliformes; family Somniosidae; genus Somniosus; species Somniosus microcephalus. Next base: position 1,073,756 of record NW_028225184.1, read on the forward strand.
CTTTTCAGTGAATCCTTGTTTTCAGTGATTCAGATATTCAGTGAATCTTTCATTCATCAAGTGTTTCAGTGAATCCTTGTTTTCAGTGATTCAGAGATTCAATGAACCTTTCATTCATCGAGTGTTTCTTTGAATCATTGTTTTCAGTCATTCAGAGATTCAATGAATTGTTCATTCATCGAGTGTTTCAGTGAATACCTGTTTTTGTGATTCAGAGATGCAATGAACCTTGCATTCTTCGAGTGTTTCAGTGAAGCCTTGTTTTCAGTGATTCAGAGATTCAAGGAATCTTTCGTTCATCGAGTGTTTCTGTGAATCCTTGTTTTCAGTGATTCAGAGATTCAATTAATCTTTCATTGATCGACTGTTTCAGTGAATCCTTGTTTCCAGTGATGCAGAGATTCAATTATTCTTTCATTCATCGAGTGTTTCAGTGAATTCTTGTTTTCACTGATACAGAGATTCAATGTATTGTTCATTCATCGAATGTCTCAGTGAATCCTTGTTTTCAGTGATACAGAGAATCAATAAATTGTTCTTTCATCGAATGTTTCAGTGAATCATTGTTTTAATTCATGCAGAGATTCAATGAATCTTGCATTCATCGAGTGTTTCATTGAATCCTTGTTTTCAGTGAATCAGAGATTCAATGAATTGTTCATTCATCGAGTGTTTCAGTGAGTACTTGGTTTCAGTGATTCAGAGATTCAATTAATCGTTCATTCATTGAGTGCTTCAGTGAATCCTTGTTTTCAGTGATTCAGAAATACAATGAAGCTTTCATTCACAGAGTATTTCAGTAAAACCTTGTTTTCAGTGATACAGAGATTCATTGAATTCTTCATTCATCGAGTGTTTCAGTGAATCCTTGTTTTCAATGATTCAGCAATACAATGAAACTTTCAATCATCACGTCTTTCAGTGAATCCTTGATTTCAGTGATTCAGAGACTCAATGCATTGTTCATTCATCGAGTGTTTCAGTGAATTTTTCTTTCAGTGCTTCACAGGTTCAATGCATCCTTCATTCATCGAGCTTTCCAGTGAATCCTTGTTTTCAGTGATTCAGATATTCAGTGAATCTTTCATTCATTGAGTGTTTCAGTGAATCCTTGTTTTCAGTGATTCAGAGATTCAATGAACCTTTCATTCATCGAGTGTTTCTTTGAATCATTGTTTTCAGTCATTCAGAGATTCAATGAATTGTTCATTCATCGAGTGTTTCAGTGAATACCTGTTTTTGTGATTCAGAGATGCAATGAACCTTGCATTCTTCGAGTGTTTCAGTGAAGCCTTGTTTTCAGTGATTCAGAGATTCAAGGAATCTTTCGTTCATCAAGTGTTTCTGTGAATCCTTGTTTTCAGTGATTCAGAGATTCAATTAATCTTTCATTGATCGAGTGTTTCAGTGAATCCTTGTTTCCAGTGATGCAGAGATTCAATTATTCTTTCATTCATCGAGTGTTTCAGTGAATTCTTGTTTTCACTGATACAGAGATTCAATGTATTGTTCTTTCATCGAATGTCTCAGTGAATCCTTGTTTTCAGTGATACAGAGAATCAATAAATTGTTCTTTCATCGATTGTTTCACTGAAGATTCAATGAAATGTTCATTCATCACTTGTTTCAGTGAATCCTTTATTTCAGTGTATCTGAGATTCAATGAATCGTTCATTGATCAAGTGTTACTGTGAACCCTGTTTCCACTGATTCAGAGATTCAATTAATCTTTCATTGATCGAGTCTTTCAGTGAATCCTTGTTTTCAGTGATTCAGAGATTCAATGTATTGTTCATTCATCGAATGTCTCAGTGAATCCTTGTTTTCAGTGATACAGAGAATCAATAAATTGTTCTTTCATCGATTGTTTCACTGAAGATTCAGTGAAATGTTCATTCATCGCTTGTTTCAGTGAATCCTTTATTTCAGTGTATCTGAGATTCAATGAATCGTTCATTGATCAAGTGTTTCAGTGAACCCTGTTTTCAGTGATTCAGAGATTCAATTATTCTTTCATTGATCGAGTCTTTCAGTGAATCCTTGTTTTCAGTGATGCAGAGATTCAATGATTCTTTCATTCTTCCAGTGTTTCAGTGAAGCCTTGTTTTAACTGATACAGAGATTCAATGTATTGATCATTCATCGAATATCTCAGTGAGTCCTTGTTTTCACTGATACAGAGAATCAATAAATTGTTCTTTCATCGATTGTTTCACTGAAGATTCAATGAAATGTTCATTCATCGCTTGTTTCAGTGAATCCTTTATTTCAGTGTATCTGAGATTCAATGAATCGTTCATTGATCAAGTGTTACTATGAATCCTGTTTTCAGTGATTCAGAGATTCAATTAATCTTTCATTGATCGAGCCTTTCAGTGAATCCATGTTTTCAGTGATGCAGAGATTCAATTAATCTTTCATCGATCGAGCCTTTCAGTGAATCCTTGTTTACAGTGATGCAGAGATGCAATTATTCTTTCATTCATCCAGTGCCTCAGTGAATCCTTGTTTTCAGTGATGCAGAAAATCAATGAATTGTTCATTCATCGATTGTTTCACTGAATACCTGTTTTCAGTGATTTAGAGATTCAATGAAACTTTCATTCATCGAGTGTTTCAGTGACACCTTGTTTTCAGTGATTCGGAGATTAAGTGAAATGTTCATTCATCGAGTGTTTCAGTGAAACCATGTTTTCAGTGATTCAGAGATTAAATCAAATGTTCTTTCATCAAGTGTTTCAGTGAATCCTTGTTTTCATTGATTCAGAGATACAATGAATCTTGCATTCATCGAGTGTTACAGTGAATCCTTGCTTTCAGTAATTCAGAGAATAAATGAATCTTGCATTCATCGAGTGTTTCTTTGAATCCTTGTTTTCAGTGATTCAGATATTCAATGAATCTTGCATTCATCGAGTGTTTCAGTGAATAATTGTTTTCAGGCATTCAGAGATTCAATCAATTGTTCATTCACCGAGTGTTTCAGTGGATACCTATTTTTAGTGATTCAGAGATTCAATGAATCTTGCATTCATCGAGTGTTTCAGTGAATAATTGTTTTCAGGCATTCAGAGATTCAATCAATTGTCCATTCACCGAGTGTTTCAGTGGATACCTATTTTTAGTGATTCAGAGATTCAATGAAACTTGCATTCAGCGAGTGTTTCAGTAAAACCTTGTTTTCAGTGATTCAGAGGTACATTGAAGTCTTCATTCAGCGAGTGTTTCAGTGAATACTTGCTTTCAGTGATTCAGATGTGCAATGAATCTTTCATTCATCGAGTATTTCAGTGAAACCTTGTTTTCAGTGCATTAGACTTTGAATGAATCGTTCATTCATCGAGTCGTTCTCTGAATCCTTCTTTTCAGTGAATCTGAGATTCAATGCTTTGTTCATTCATCGAGTGTTTCAGTGAATTCTTGTTTTCAGTGATTCAGAAATTCAATGAATCTTTCATTCATCGGGTGTTTCAGTGAATCCTTGTATTCAGTGATTCAGAGATTCAATTAAATTTTCATTCATCGAATATTTCACTGAATAACTGATTCCAGTGTTTCAGAGAAACAATGAATCTTTTATTCATCGAATGTTTCAGTGAATCCTTGTTTGCAGTGATTCAGAGATTCAATGAATCGTTCATTCATTGAGCATTTCAGTGAATCCTTGTTTTCAGTGATTCAGCGACACAATGAAACTTTCATTCATCGAGCGTATCAGTTAATCCTTGTTTTCAGTGATTCAGAGCTTCAACCAATTTTTCATTCATCCAGTGCTTCAGTGAATCCTTGTTGTCAGTGATTCAGAGATTCAATGAATCGTTCATTCATCGAGTGTTACAGTGAATCCTTGATTTCAGTGATTCAGTGTTAAACCAGCTCCTGCATTCCGTGTCTCCATTAACAAATGGATACAACAGTGGCGACGAATTGGAAACGGACTTACCTGCAATTCGGCAGCACCTCAAGGAGATCGATTCCTCAGACGAAGGTCGAAGAAAAAAAAAAAGAAAAAACTCTGGTTTCACCAGCTAGCCAGGCTGGTGGCAGGTACTGCAATAATCCTTCCTGGGTGGCGGGCTGGGGCTAGATCGGCTGGCTCTGCAGCGGGGCCGAGCAGCGAAGGCGGAGGCAAACAGAGACGGAGGGTGGAGCACTCAGGAGACGGCCAGCGCTGCAAAGCAGGTCGGCGTTCGGACCAAGCAGAGGGAGGGAAAAGTCCCAGAGAGTCCGGCGGGAACGAGTCTCCAACTATTAAAAATATCTGTATAAATAAAAACTGTGGAGAACAGCGTTGTCAGCAGCGGCAGCGGCGGGAAAGTGCGGGAGGTGACATTTTTTCTCGGCATGGAAGAAAGAAAAGCGCGGTAGGCGCCATTTTTTTTTCAGGGTGCCTAAGACTGGCAATATTACTGCTTTCGATAGTAATGTAGAGGATTGGACCACATATGTGGAAAGAGTGGAGGTATATTGCACAGCGAATGAAATAGAGGATGATAAAAAGGCATCGGTACTTCTAAATCTAATGGGCGCAAGGACATACAGGCTGTTACAAAACTTAATCACTCCAGCCAAACCAATGGACAAGAATTTTAAAGAGATTGTTGATACCCTACAGGAGCACTTAAACCCAACACTGCTGCTGATAGCGGAACAATTCAAATTCTTCAGGAGGAATCAGCACAAGAATGAAAGTAACACTGATTACCTCACCGAATTAAGAAAACTGTCAAAGCACTGCCAATTCGGGGCAGGACTGGCAGATTCTCTTCGAGACAAATTCGTCTGCGGTCTCCTAAGTGAAGGAACACAGAAAAGGCTACTTTCTGAGAAAGATTTAACACTGGACAAGGCTTTCAGTGTGGCTGTATCATACGAAGCAGCAGCAAGAGGAGCTGCAGAGATACAGCAAAAGCCACAGGACTTCGGAACCCATGAAATGACATGGGGTTTCGAGAAATGTTATCACTGCGGCAGATCCACCCATGACCAGAGAGACTGCTGGTTCAAGGACAAAGCATGCAGGCAATGTGGAAAGATGGGACACATTGCACATGTATGCCGATCTGGAAACAAAAAATCCACTGACAGAAAAAAAATCAATAAGGAAAAGTACAGAAAGGTACAAATGATGATGGACAGTAGCTCCGAAGACCAGAAGAGCAATAGCGACTCTGGAAACAAGAGACTAAGCTGTCTCAAATTACATAATGTAATTGCCAAAGAAGATTACCAGACCATTTGGGTTACCCTCACGATAGCGGGGTCCCCAGTTAAAATGGAGCAAGATACAGGATCAGCTCTGTCCATCATAAGTCAATGGGCTTACGAGCGGCTATTTACACATGTACCTTTGAAAGACACATCCAAGGAAGGAGGGAAGGAATGTATGTAGGTAGGAAGAAAGGAAGGAAGGAAGGAAGGAAGGTAGGAAGGAAGGAAGGAAGGTAGGAAGGAAGAAAGGAAGGAAGGAAGGTAGGAAGGAAGGAAGGAAGGAGGGAAGAAAGGTAGATAATATGGAAGGTAGGAAGGAAGGAGGGAAAGAAGGAAGGAAGGAAGGAAGGAAGAAAGGAGTGAAGGAAGGAAGGAGGGAAGGAAGGTAGATAGGAAGGAAGGTAGGAAGGAAGGAAGGAAGGAAAGAAGGAAGGAAGGAAGGAAGGAAGGAAGGAAGGAGGGAAGGAAGGAAGGATGGAAGGAAGGAAGGAAGGAAGGAAGGAAGGAAGGAAGGAAGGAAGGGAGATGTTTTGAAGGAACGAAAGAAGTAATGAACGAAGGAAGGAAGGAGCTGGGTTAGATATTAGTTTGAGTTAATTAAAAAGGGGGCAGAGGTCAGGTGAGGATAAATTTAGAAATCTAAAGAGAAAGGTCAAGGCAATAGAGCAGTGTAGCGATAATGGTAAACAATAAGCATAGTGTGATAAGAATGGACAGAGACCTTATCGGTAGCAGTGCAGCAGAGAATTAGGTCAAAGCATGGAATAATGGTAAAAAAAATGCAAAAAAATGGCACATTATCTAAATGCATGAAGCATTTGTAACAAGAACGACGACCTCATGGCACAAATAGAGATAAATGGTTTGATCTAATAACCATTACAGATTCATGGTAGCAAGTTGGCCAAGGTTGGAACTATAGGTCCTAGGGGACTTGACGTTTCAAAAAGACAGGCAGAATGGAAAGGCAGGCGGAGTAGCCCTGATAATAAAGGATGACAAAAGGACAGTTGTGAGAAAGCATCTCTGCTCGGCAGGTTAGGAAGTAGAATCAGTATGGGTGAGAATAACGATAAACAAGTGGCAGAAACACAGGTAGGAGGAGTATATAGGCCCCCTTACAGTAGCTGTGCCGTTGGACAGAATATTAATCAAAAATTGTAATAGCTTACAAGAAAGATAATGCAATAATCTTGGGGGACTTCAATCTTCATATAGACTGGACAAATCAAATTGGCAAAGGTAGTCTGGATGACGAGTTCATGGAATGCTTTCAACACAGTTTCCAAATACAATATTTCATGGAAACAAACAGGGAACAGGCTATTGTATATCCTCTACTGTGTAATGAGATGGGTTTAATTTGCAAATTCATAGACAAGGATCTTCTGGGGCAGAGTGATCATAATATGATAGAATTTCACATACATTTTAAGAGTGATTTAGCTAAGTCCGAAACTAGAGTCTTAAACGTAAATAAAACCTATTACATAGGTTTGAGGGGCGAGGTGGCTGAGGTAGATTGGAACAATAGATTAAAGGATATGGCATTAGATAAGCAGTGGCTAGCATTTAAAGAAATATTTCATAATTCTCAACAATAATACATTCCGTTGAGAAACTAAAACTCCTCGGGAAAAGTGATCCAACCTTGGCTAACTAAAGAAGTTAAGGATAGCATTAGATTGAACGATGAAGCTTATAATGTTGCAAAGAGTATTAGTAAGCCTGAGGATTAGGAGAGTTTCAGAAACCAGCAAATGTTGACCAAAAATTGATAAAAGGGGGAAAAATAGAACTTAAGAGAAAACTACAAGAAATATAAAAGCAGATTGTAAGAGCTTCTACAAGTATGTAAAAAGGAAAAGAGTAGCTAAAGTAAACGTTGGTCCCTTAGAGGCTGAGATGGGATACATTATTATCAGGAATAAGGCAATGGCGGAAACGTTAATGAAATATCTTGTATCTGTCTTCACAGTAGAAGTCACAAAAAGCATACCAAATGTGGTGGGGAACCAAGGGTCAAATGAGGATGAGGAACTTAATGTAATTAATATAAGTAGAGAAAAGGTACTAGAGAAACTAATGGGACTCAAATCTGACAAATCCCCTGGACCTGCCATCCTACATCCTAGGGTTCTAAAAGAGGTGGCTGAAGAGATAGTTGATGCTCTGGTTTTGATCTTCCAAAATTCCCTAGATTCTAGAATTCTCCCAGCAGATTAGAAGGTTGCAAATGTAACACCGCTATTCAAGAATGGAGGGAGAGAGAAAACAGAGAACTACTGCCCAGTTAGCATGACATCAGTCATCGGAAAAATGCTGGAATTGATTGTGAAGGCAGTAGTAGGAGGCACTTCGAAAATCACAACAAAACTAGGCAGAGTCAACATGGTTTTTTGAAAGGGAAATCGTGTTTGACAAATTTATTATAGTTTTTGAGGATGTAAGTAGTATGGTAGATAAAGGGGAACCAGTGGATGTAGTTTAGTTGGATTTCAAAAAGTCACGAGTTAAGGTGCCACATAAAAGTCTATTGCACAAGATTAGTGCTCATAGGATTGAGGGTAATGCAGTAGCATGGATAGAGGTATGGATAATGGAGAGAAAATAGAGTAGGGATAAAAGGATCTGTTTCAGGTTGACAGGCTGTAACTAGTGGGGTGCCACAAGGATCAGTGTTGGGACCACAGTCATTTGCAATCTATATTAATGAACTAGATGAAGGGGCTGAGAGTAATGTATGGAAGTTTGCTGATGATGCAATGCTAGTGGGGACAGTAAGCTGTGAGGAGAACAAAAAGAATCTGCAAAGGGATATAGATAGCTTAAGTGAGAGGGAACTGAGTTGGCAGATGGTATAAAAAGAGTAAACCTGCAAGGAACATAAAAGCGGATTGTAAAATCTTCTACAAGTATGTAAAAAGAAAAAGATTAGTGAAGACAAACGTAGGTACCTTACAGTCAGAAACGGGAGAATTTATCTTGGGGAGCAAGGAAATGACTGAGCAATTAAACAAATACTTTGGTTCTGTCTTCACAGAAAAGGACACAAATAAATTCCCAGGAATGCTAGGGAACCAAGGGTCTTGTGAGAAGGAGGAATTAAAGGAAATTAGTATTAGTAAAAAACTAGTGCTGGAGAAATGAATGGGACTGAAAGCCGGTAAATCCCCAGGGCCTGATAATCTGCATCCCAGCGTAGTAAAAGAGGTAGCCATGGAAATAGTGGATGCATTGGTTGTCATCTTCCAAAATTCTATAGATTATGGAACAGTTGCTGCACTTTGCAGTGTGGCAATTGTAACCCAACCATTTAAAAAAGGAGGGAGAGAGGAAACAGGGAGCTACAGACCTGATAGCCTCATATCAGTAGTAGAAAACATGCTAGTGTCTATTATAAAGGATGTGATAACAGGACACATAGAAAACCTTAGCGTGATTAGACAAAGCCAGCATGGATTTATGACAGGGAAATCGTGTTTGACAAACCTATTGGAGTTTTTTGAGGATGTAACTCGTAGAATAGATGAGGGAGAACCAGTGGATGTGCTGTATTTAGATTTTCAGAAGGCTTTTGAAAAATTCCCACGTTAGAGGTTAGTATGCAAAATTAAAGCACATGGTATTGGGGGTAATATAATGGCATTGATTGAAAATTGGTGAACAGACAGGAAACAGAGAGTAGGGATAAATGGTTCTTTTTCAGGGTGGCAGGCGGAGACTAGTGTGGTATCAAAGGGATCAGTGTTTGGCCCCAGCTATTCACAACATATATTAATGATTTGTTGAGGAAACCAAATGTATATTTCCAAGTTTGCTGACGACATGGAAATTGGTGGGGTTGTGATTTGTGAGAAGGATGCAAAGAGGCTTCCAGGCGACTTAGACAAGTTGAGTGAGTGATCAAATACATAGCAGATGCAGTATAACGTGTATTATTGTGAAGTTATCCACTTCGGTAGGAAAAACAGAAAGGCATAATATTATTTAAATGGTGATAGACTTGAAATTTTGTTCTACAAATGGACTTGGCTGTCCTTGTACACCGGCCACTGAAAGCAAAACATGCAGGTGCCACAAGCAGCTAGGAAGGCAAAAGGTATGTTGGCCTACATTGCAAAAGCTTTTGAGTACAGGAGCAAGGATGTCTTAATATAGTTGAACAGGGCGTTGGTGAGACCACACCTGGAGTACTGTGTGCAATTTTGTTCAACTTACCTAAGAAAGGATGTACTTCCCAGAGAGGGAGTGCAGCGAACGTTCACCAGATGGATTCCTCGAATGGCTGGACAGTCGTATGAGTAGAGATTGGGTCGACTAGGTCTTTATGCAATAGGGTTTAGAAGAATGAGATGGGATCTCATTGAAACGTATACAATTCTGGCAGTGGTAGACAGACTGGATGCAGAGAGGGTGTTTCCCCTGGCTCAGGGTTCTAGAAAGAGGTGTCACAGTCTCAGGATATGGGGCAGAATATTTAGGACTGAGATGAGGAAAATTACTTAATTCAGAGGGTGGTGAATCTGTGGAATTCTCTACCATAGAAGGCTTTGCAGGCCAGGTCACTGAATATAATTAAGGAGGAGATAAATAGATTTCTAGACACAAAAGGCACCAAGGGGTATGGGGAGGGAGTGGTAATATAGTACTGAGAGAGAGGATCAGCCATTATCATATTGATGGCGGAGCAGGATCGAAGGGCCCAATGGCCTACACCTGCTCCTATGTTTCTATGGAGCAAAGGAATGCAAACAGAGTTCGGTCACAGAATGGCAGAAAGGCTCAAGGGGTTAACTGGCCTACTGCTGTTGTTATACTTATTTTTGAAGGATAAGCGCACGCATGTAGAGATCAGTTTCGCAATTTAAAAGCACTGCATGAGCAGGGACTTGAGCCCTGGACCGTCAGATTAAAAGTTGAATACTTTACCGACAGAGGCATCCGCGATCTGTTTGGCCAAAGCCCAGAAAAAGACTTTCATTGGCTGCAGTGCATCATTTCACAATCTGGAAATTCAATTTTCATGTCCATAATCCTGCTACTACGACGTATTTCTCTCACAAATCCAGACAAAGCTGTGGCAAATTGATTTAAATATTAGCAAGTATGAGGTCATCCACTTCGGATCTAAAAGGTGGCGTTTAGAATACACTATATAATGTAAAGCTGGAAAGAGTTGAGATCCAAATAGTATTATGCTGAAAAAGATAAGTGTTGATTTACCACAATGATACATAGAGTTCAAGGGACAAACAAAAATGGGACATTGCACAAACTCGGGTTATATTCCCTGGAATTTAGAGACTTAAGTGGTGATTTGATTGAAGTATTCACGATATTAAGTGGAACTGATAGTGTCGATAGCGAGAAGCTATTTCTGATGATTGACCCATCTGGGAGCAGGGGCCATATCCTCAACATTAGATCCAAGCCTTTCAGGAGAGAGTTTGTGTGGCAGAAATGTGTAACACACTTCTGCAAACAGCAATTAAAGCTGGGTCATTTGTAAATTTTAAACTTGATATTGCGAGATGTTTGTTAACCAAAGGTATTAAGGAATCTGGAGAGAAGGCGTGCAAACTGATATCGATCACAGATTTAATTGATTGGCAGAAAGGCTCGAGTCCTACTCCTGTTGTTATTCTCCTTGTTAAAGGATCAAAGCGCGAATGTAGAGATAAGTATCGTGATTTAAAAGCAGCGCCTGAACAGGGACTTGAACCCTAGACCGGCAAACTAAAAGTCTGATGCTCTACCAACTTAGCTATCCGGGCTCTTGCGAACCCAAGCTCACAGAAGTACTTTCATTGGCTGCAGTGCATCATTGCACCGCCTACAAATTCAATTTTCTTTTTCATAATCCAGCCTGTACAGCGCATTTCTCCCATAAATCCAGACAGGCTGCTTCAGACCGCCATCACTACAGAATTATTATCCCACCCACAAACGACATGCTCTTTAGCAGCGGCATCAGATGTGACCAGTGCCGTCCCCCAGATATCTGTATTAGATCTTCAACTTTTCACCGTATTTATGATTGACTTGGATGGAGCAATAGATCGCTGTATATCGTGTTTTGAAGATCGCACTATGTTAGACGGTCCGCTCGTAGTGCAGTTGGGAAATGGAGCTAACCAAAGGGACAGAGACAGCCGAAGTAAGCCGGCAAAACAAAGGCAAATCCAGTTCACTGTACGCAAGTGTGACACCGCCCACTTTGGAACAAAGTAAGATAGTTCTGAGTATTTCCTAAATAATGTGAAGCTATTAACTGTTGAGGAGCAAAGAGGTTTATGAGTCCCAGTTCACAAATCGTTATTAGCTAGTAGACATGGAGCAAAAGACATTCGAAAATGTTCCGCATAAGGGACTTTTGGCTAAAGTTGAAACGCATGTAAGTGAAGGCAAATTATTGACCTGGTTAGGAAATTGTTTGGACGACAGGAGACTAAGTTTACGGATGATGATCAGGTACATTAATTGGCAGGATATGACGAGTGGTGTCTCTGAGGGATCACTTTTGGGGCTTCAACTATTCACCGATTTTATTAACGACTAACTTGATGGGATTGAGAGCCACACATCCAAGTTTGACGATGACAAAAAAGATAGGCGGCATTATCAGCAGTTTAGATGGAAGCAAGTCATTTCACCAGATATTCATAGATTAAGTGAATGGGCAAATTTTTGGCAAATTGATTTAAATATTAGCAAGTTTGACGTTTACCACTGCCGATCTAAATAGGGGCATTTAGAATACACTCCTTATAATGTTAAGCTGAAACAGTTGAGATCCAAATAGACGTAAGTGTCCCTGTACATTTATCATTAAATTGTCATGGACAGGTACAGAAAAGATTCAAAAAGGCTCATTGAAAATGATACTTTTAACAGTAGGATTACAATATAAGAGGGAGAAATTATGCCACAGCTATACAAAGCACTGGTTAGACCAAACCTGCGGCACTGTGTTCAGTTCTGGGCATCATAGCTTAGGAATGTAGTATAAGGATTAAAAAGTGAAGTGTCGATTTTCCAGAAGGATACATAGAGTCCAAGGGACAAATTACAGTGGGATATTGCACAAACTCGGGTTATATTCCCTGGAATTTAGAAACTTAAGTGGTAATTTGATTGAAGTATTCACGATATTAAGTGGAACTGATAGTGTTGATAGCGAGAAGCTATTTCTGATGATTGACCCGTCTAGGAATAGGGGACATAGACTCAACATTAGATCCAAGCCTTTCAGGAGAAAGTTTGTGTGGCAGAAATGTGTAACACACTTCCGCAAACAGCAATTAAAGCTGGGTCAATTGTCAATTTTAAACTTGATATTGAGAGATGTTTGTTAACCAAAGGTATTAAGGAATCTGGAGAGAAGGGATGCAAACTGATATCGATCACAGATTTAATTGAATGGCAGAAAGGCTCGAGCCTACTCCTGTTGTTATTCTCTTTGTTAAAGGATCAAAGCACGAATGTAGAGATGAGTATCACGATTTAAAAGCAACGCTAGAACAGGGACTTGAACCCTGGACCCTCAAATTAAAAGTCTGATGCTTTATCGACTGAGCTACCCAGGCTTTTGCTAACCAAAGCTCACAGAAGTACTTTCATTGGCTGCAGTGCATCAATGCACCTCCTACAAATTCAATTTTCTTTTTCATAATCCAGCCTGTACAGCGCATTTCTCCCACAAATCCAGACAGACTGCTTCAGACCGCCATCACTACAGAATTATTATCCCACCCACAAACGACAGGCTCTTTAGCAGCGGCATCAGATGTGACCAGTGCCATCCCCCAGATATCTGTATTAGATCTTCAACTTTTCACCGTATTTATGATTGACTTGGATGGAGCAATAGATCGCTGTCGATCGTGTTTTGAAGATCGCACTATGTTAGACGGTCTGCTCGTAGTGCAGTTGGGAAATGGAGCTAACCAAATGGACAGAGACAGACACAGTAAGCCGGCAAAACAAAGGCAAATCCAGTTCACTGTACGCAAGTGTGACACCATCCACTTTGGAACAAAGTAAGATAGTTCTGAGTATTTTCTAAATAATGTGAAGTTATTAACTGTTGAGGAGCAAAGAGGTTTATGAGCCCCAGTTCACAAATCGTTATTAGCTAGTAGACATGGAGCAAAAGACATTCGATAATGTTCCGCATAAGGGACTTTTGGCTACAGTTGAAACGCATGTAAGTGAAGGCAAATTATTGAACTGGTTAGGAAATTGGTTGCACAACAGGAGACTAAGTTTACGGAATATGATCAGGTACATTAATTGGCAGGATATGACGAGTGGTGTCTCTGAGGGATCACTTTTGGGGCTTCAACTATTCACCGATTATATTAACGACTAACTTGATGGGATTGAGAGCCACACATCCAAGTTTGACGATGACAAAAAGGATAGGCCGCCTTATAAGCAGTTTAGATGGAAGCAAGTCATTTGACCAGATATTCATAGATTAAGTGAATGGACAAATTTTTGGAAAATTGATTTAAATATTAGCAAGTTTGACGTGATCCACTACCGATCTAAATAGGGGCATTTAGAATACACTCCTTATAATGTTAAGCTGGAAAAAGTTGAGATCCAAATAGACGTAAGTGTCCCTGTACATATATCATTAAATGGTCATGGACAGGTACAGAAAAGATTCAAAAAGGCTAATTGAAAATCATACTTTTATCAGTAGGATTACAATATAAGAGGGAGAAATTATGCTACAGCTATACAAAGCACTGGTTAGACCACACCTGCGGCACTGTGTTCAGTTCTGGGCATCACAGCTTAGGAAGGTAGTAGGATTAAAAAGTGAAGTGTCAATTTACCAGAAGGATACATAGAGTCCAAGGGACAAATTACAGTGGGATATTGCACCAACTCGGGTTATATTACCTGGAATTTAGAAGTTTAAGTGGTGATTTGATTGAAGTATTCACGATATTAATTGGAACTGATAGTGTCGATAGCGAGAAGCTATTTCTGATGATTGACCCGTCTAGGAATAGGGGACATAGCCTCAACATTAGATCCAAGCCTTTCAGGAGAGAGTTTGTGTGGCAGAAATGTGTAACACACTTCCGCAAACAGCAATTAAAGCTGGGTCAATTGTCAATTTTAAACTTGATATTGAGAGATGTTTGTTAACCAAACGTATTAAGGGATCTGGAGAGAAGAGGTGCAAACTGATATCGAACACAGATTTAATTGAATGGCAGAAAGGCTCGAGCCTACTCCTGTTGTTATTCTCTTTGTTAAAGGATCAAAGCACGAATGTAGAGATGAGTATCGTGATTTAAAAGCACCGCCCATACAGGAACTTGAACTCTAAACCCTCAGATTAATAAGTCTGATGCTCTACCGACTGAGCTATCCGGGCTTTTGTGAACCAAACCTCACAGAAGTACTTTCATTGGCAGCAGTGCATCATTGCACCTCCTACAAATTCAATTTTCTTGTCCATAATCCAACCTGTACAGCGCATTTCTCCCACAAATCCAGACAGACTGCTTCAGACCGCCATCACTACAGAATTATTATCCCACCCACAAACGACATGCTCTTTGGCAGCGGCGTCAGATGTTACAAGTGCCGTCCCCCAGATATCTCTATTAGATCTTCAACTTTACACCGTATTTATGATTGACTTAGATGGAGCAATAGATCGCTGTAGATCGTGTTTTGAAGATTGCACTATGTTAGACGGTCCGCTCGTAGAGCAGTTGGGAATTGCAGCTAACCAAATGGACAGAGACAGACACAGTAAGCCGGCAAAACAAAGGCAAATCCAGTTCACTGTGCACAAGTGTGACACCATCCACTTTGGAACAAAGTAAGATAGTTCTGAGTATTTTCTAAATAATGGGAAGTTATTAACTGTTGAGGAGCAAAGAGGTTTATGAGTCCCAGTTTACAAATCATTATTAGCCAGTAGATATGGAGCAAAAGACATTCGATAATGTTCTGCATAAGGGACTTTAGGCTAAAGTTGAAACGCATGACAGTGAAGGTAAATTATTGACCTGGTTAGGAAATTGGTTGCACGACAGGAGACTAAGTTTACGGATGCTGATCAGGTACATTAATTGGCAGGATATGACGAGTGGTGTCTCTGAGGGATCACTTTTGGGGCTTCAACTATTCACCGATTTTATTAACGACTTACTTGATGGGATTGAGAGCCACACATCCAAGTTTGATGATGCCAAAAAGGATAGGCGGCATTATAAGCAGTTTAGATGGAAGCAATTCATTTGACCAGATATTCATAGATTAAGTGAATGGGCAAATTTTTGGCAAATTGATTTAAATATTAGCAAGTTTGACGTGATCCACTACCGATCTAAATAGGGGCATTTAGAATACACTCCTTATAATGTTAAGCTGGAAAGAGTTGAGATCCAAATAGACGTAAGTGTCCCTGTACATATCTCATTAAATGGTCATGGACAGGTACAGAAAAGATTCAAAAAGGCTAATTGAAAATGACACTTATATCTGTAGGATTACAATACAAGAGGGAGAAATTATGCCACAGCTATACAAAGCACTGGTTAGTCCACACCTGCGGCACTGTGTTCAGTTCTGGGCAAAACAGCTTAGGAAGGTAGTATAAGGATTAAAAAGTGAAGTGTCGATTTACCAGAAGGATACATAGAGTCCAAGGGACAAATTACAGTGGAATATTGCACAAACTCGGGTTATATTCCCTGGAATTTAGAAGCTTAAGTGGGGGATTTGATTGAAGTCTTCACGATATTAAGTTGAACTGATAGTGTCGATAGCGAGAAGGTATTTCTGATGATTGACCCGTCTAGGAATAGGGGACATAGCCTCAACATTAGATCCAAGCCTTTCAGGAGAGAGGGTTTGTGTGGCAGAAATGTGCAACACACTTCCGCAAACAGCAATTAAAGCTGGGTCAATTGTCAATTTTAAACTTGATATTGAGAGATGTTTGTTAACCAGAGGTATTAACGGATCTGGAGAGAAGGGGTGCAAACTGATATCGATCACAGATTTAATTGAATGGCAGAAAGGCTCAAGACCTACTCCTGTTGTTATTCTCTTTGTTAAAGAATCAAAGCGCGAATGTAGAGATGACTATCGCGATTTAAAAGCAGCGCCCGAACAGGGACTTGAACCCTGGCCCCCTCATATTAAAAGTCTGCATGCTCTATCGACTGAACTATCCGGGCTCTTGCGAACTAAACCTCACAGAAATACTTTCATTGGCTGCAGTGCATCATTGCACCTCCTACGAATTCAATTTTCTTGTCCATAATCCAGCCTGTACAGCGCATTTCTCCCACAAATTCAGACAGACTGCTTCAGACCGCCATCACTTCAGAAATATTAACCCACCCACAAACGACATGCCCTTTGGCAGCGGCGTCAGATATGACAAGTGCCGTCCCCCAGATATCTGCATTAGATCTTCAACTTTTCACCGTATTTATGATTGACTTGGATAGAGCAATAGATCGCTGCAGATCGTATTTTGAAGATCGCACTATGTTAGATGGTCCGCTCATAGTGCAGTTGGGAAATGGAGCTAACCAAAGGGACAGAGACAGCCGAAGTAAGCCGGCAAAGCAAAGGCAAATCCAGTTCACTGTGCGCAAGTGTGACGCCACCCACTTTGGAACAAAGTAAGATAGTTCTGAGCATTTTCTAAATAATGGGAAGCTATTAACTGTTGAGGAGCAATGAGGTTTATGAGCCCCAGTTCACAAATCATTATTAGCCAGTAGATATGGAGCAAAAGACATTTGATAAAGTTCCGCATAAGGGACTTTTGGCTAAAGTTGAAACGCATGTAAGTGAAGGCAAATTATTGACCTGGTTAGGAAATTGTTTGGATGACAGGAGACTAATTTACGGATGATGATCAGGTTCATTAATTGGCAGGATATGACGAGTGGTGTCTCTGGGGGATTACTTTTGGGGCTTCAACTATTCACCGATTTTATTAACGACTTACTTGATGGGATTGAGAGCCACACATCCAAGTTTGACGATGACAAAAAAGATAGGCGGCATTATAAGACATTTAGATGGAAGCAAGTCATTTGAACAGATACTAATAGATTCAGTGAATGGGCAAAACTGTGGCAAATTAATTTACATATTCGCAAGGGTGAAGTCGTTGTGAGTCAGTCAAGTGACCACTCAGAGTTCTTGGACAATACACAAAAAGGCAGCAGCAAGTATGTTTGAGCAATAGATTAGATTTATTAAGGTTACAGCGTAATTAATACTTAACATTAGGCGATAGCAAAACGAATAGCTCGCAGCCTTTAGCCTCTGGTGTCCTTTGTACACAGGCAACATCGTCGTAAGTCTGTTCCTTTTCTTCACAGCAAATGTCTGTGTGAACTTGTTCTTTGAGTATTGAGGTTTTAACCCATTCCTTATCAACAGTTCCTTTGGCCATTGTCCATATATGGTCTTTAACAAAATTACCTTTTTCAATTGTTTCTAATGGTCAAAATACCATTGTCACTCAGGTTAAGGATAGTAACCTGGCCTCTCCTTTTCCAGTATATATCCATTAACCCTGTTCTGCTGTCGTGTTATCTTGTTTATAGCTTTTCACCCCATTGGAATTTACTTTATGCTTTCATTTCATTGCCTCTCTGGTACAAGGCCTTTATACCAAGGGCCCATATCATTCTGCTGTCTCACTTGTCTCGAGTTATCCAGACTGTCTCACTTTTATCTACCAGATAAATACCTTAACATCCATGATCTCTCTGATTTTATTGGAATTTATACCAATTATCCTTTAAATATTGTTGTAAATAGTTTTGTTAAGCGAATTCTAACTTCTATTCAGCATTGTAACATGGTTTTCTTAGCAATTTAATGATCTGACCTTCACTCGCAATCTATAGCTGCTTCTTATCAAAGCTTAGTCAAAATTGCTTTTGGCTCTCCTCCCAGCTGCATTCTGAACAAGTCTTAACTTTTTAGTTACTCAGGTGTAATTATGGGTAATATTAATTGGTCAATGGCTCCACTTGAAGTTATACATAAATGATTCTCATCTACTAAATATCAGTAAATATCGGCCTGCCTCGAGGATGAAATGTTTTAAACATTGATTCCTCGACTACCTCAATCTAC
Organism: Somniosus microcephalus; assembly: GCF_052327205.1. Lineage (NCBI taxonomy): Eukaryota > Metazoa > Chordata > Chondrichthyes > Squaliformes > Somniosidae > Somniosus > Somniosus microcephalus. The sequence continues at coordinate 1,092,116 of NW_028225184.1, forward strand.
TTTCTGCCAAGCATTTCTGTAAGTCTAAGTTATGAATAGTCATTGCACGCCTAGAAACTATGGGTTAAATTACACAGATAACATATCATAATCAATACAATAAACTTTAATATCATTTGGATAGGTAAGACTGCCATATAAATCATTCTGTACAGTGGGTGTTGTCCCACCTTATATGTGGTTTACCACCAACTGCTACTCCCAAGGTCTATAATCACACTCTGGGTTCTATCATTGCTTTGTTGCATCTGGACTAAGTGTCTTTGTGAAGTTGAAGTTCTCTCTATAATGGCTTTACGATTTAAGGATAGGGGTGGAATTGGATGTCCAAAGATAACCACTGCTCTCAGGGCTTCTGCTTGCATTGAAAAGTTCACTCTCAGTTCGGTAATATTGTGAATTATTACAGGTCAGTGGGTTTGGCTGCCTATTCAGACCGTTTGTGTGGGGCTAAAGCAAAAGGTAGGTTAGTCTATTGGACTTTCATCCTGCCCATGTTGGTATGATTTAGCACGAGTGGTGACGCAATAGTTGCCCATTTGTAGATAAACATAATTTATCTGGTCTAATCCCCATCTCTGCTCATTCATACTACAGAGGGGTGAGTCTCAGTCTAGTGTGAACCCACAGACTTGGTGTCCTGACCTCTGCTCATTCATACTACAGAGGGGTGAGTCTCAGTCTAGCATGAACCCACAGACTTGGTGTCCTGACCTCTGCTCATTCATACTACAGAGGGGTGAGTCTGAGTCTGCTGTGAACCCACAGGCTGGCCGACTTGTTTTCCTCACATCGCACCTGCACATGTAAACCCCACTATATTCGGTGCAACACCCCATATTTGGACTGTCCCAGGTATTATTAATCAGGGTGGGGGGGGCGGTGATGCAAAAGACTTATGGAACCTTTCTTCCAGCATCCCTGTCGATTCCACCGTAAATACTACCCAAGGACACATCGTGTGCACCTGCGGCAGCCACAGTACGACAGGAACGATTGGCTGACTGTCATAATCCCCCTTTCCTCTCACTAAATATGCTAATCCCTGTTTTCTTGCCTCCTTTACATTATAGTCCTTATCATAATGGAGCCACGTCCTAATCATGATATCTTTGATAAATGAGGGGACTCGGTTACGTTCTATTTCACTTAACCGTGCCGTCACATGGTCCATCATGTAACTCCCATAAATTAAACATACCATAGCACTTGAGATGTCTTGTTCTGTTTTACTAATCCCTCTTGTTAAAATGGTGCTGAATTTGTCGGTATATTTATGTTTCATCTCGTGTGGTTATCAGCATATACTCCACTTCCTGTTTGGTGTCTGAATCTCCCTTATTCATGTTTGATAGAAGGCCTTTCACCTATCTCCTCATTACCTCGTCATGTTCCCACATAGTTTCTATATCTACCCTGTTCGAGGCAACGGTTCCTGCGGTGGCTCCTATCCCTAGCCATTTCCCCAGGCATCTATTTTTCTCAAGTGGCTAATATTATGACCTGAAATGTTGACCATTGCAAAAGTCTGTTTTACATCCCTCGAACGCCATCTGTCTTGAGCATGGTTCTTATCTAAAAAATCCTTTTCCATTTTCCGCACCAAGTGGTCATAATATCCATGGTGTCCTGTAGGAGATAATTTTCCAGGAAAGGGAATATCTGTAAAATTTAAGATTACTGGGATAATTTTGCACCGAGCATCACTACACAACTGTATATAGGTACGGTGACAACCAATCTGATTGATGGTCCTTTTATTATTAATGGGCATCACTTATTTTTATGTTTGTCGCTTTTCCTTTGTAACCTCATCTCCTCTGTTGTTCCTCTGATTCCCTTCTGTAGTGCTTGTCCTTGCCTGGGTCTCTCTTTGTGCTCCACATTGAAACATCCTATCATTCCACTATGGCTTTTACCTATTTTGGGCCAATTCAGTGTATTCAAACTCTGTCACAGATATGGGATCCCCACACTTTTTGGAGTAATCTCATCCACCTCGTCGAGTCCGAACCCTAGATCTACAAAATTTCCTTTTCCTATTTGGAATTTTGGGGTTACTTGAACATGGTCGTTAGTAAAGAGACACTCTGTTTTAATCCCTTCGCCCTCCCTGGCCCCTAAACACGGAGTCCCATTGGTCGTATTATCGGTTTAACAATAATTAGAGTACACAGTCATATCGCATCCGTCTCCTGAAGCCCATTCTAATGATGGCGTATCGTTTGTTGGCATCTTGACTCCTTTCTGGTTGATGCTATAATTTGAAGTCTGTTCGATACCAACTGAGCATCTGAAGTCCCACTATGCACCTGAGTCCTGCCAGTGTGGCCACCTGGAGGAACAAAGAGTGCAGTATTTATTATTTCACAGTCTTTAACTGATTGATATGGGACCATTTATTTAATTTTGCATTTACCACTCTCCCTTTAGGGTACTAAATCAGATACATGGCTGGATTCAATGTATACACTATCGAGTAGTGTCCCTTGCATTTGGGGTCAAATGCATTTTCCTTTCCCCCATAATTTAGTACCATGACTTTATCACCTATCTGATATTCAAAAGGTCGAACCTTCTGGTCAATGTATTTCTTGAATTGGTTTTTAGATTTCCCTAAATTCTTTGCTATGTGTCGGTTAACTTCATCAATATACTCCAGTGTGCGCTCAAACCAGGAGTGGTTACATGATTTTTTCATGAGTGGAGTGGTGCCAGTCAAAGTTAGATGACCTGGAGTCCTCATCAGCCTCCCGGTCATTGCCTGGTAAGGTGATATCCACTTGGTCCTACGTGGCGTGGACCAAATTGACTTTAAAGACATGGGTAGCATATTGACCCATTGTGTGGGGTGGTCTGTACATAATTTTCCCAACATGGATTTCAGTGTACAATTCCCGCTTTCCACTATCCCACCTGATTGGGAATGATGAGCTATATGTAGCTTATGTTTAATTGCCATAATATCGTGTAATTTACAAAAACACTTCACCAGTGAATTGGGTGCCCTGATCACTATCATCTTGAAGTGGCAGTCGCCCGCTACAGAACATCTCACTCAATAACAATCTGGCCGCAGTAAGCGCAGTGTTGGATTGGCGGTGGGGGGGGGGGGCGGGAAAGCCTCAATCCATTTAGTGAACTGGTCGATAACAATGAGGGCATATTTATAACTGACCTGCGAAGGTGGGAGAGAACCAATAAAATCAATTGAACATGAGTCCAGGGCCCATCAGGGCCTGGCTGACTTCGAAGGAGGGTAGGGTTGCAGCAAGTGAAGGTGTTCTGCTGTAAACAAGGTATGCATCGGGAAACATATAAATTTACAGTTTCCTTCATATTAGGCCACCAAGCTGTGGAGGCAATCTTTGTAAAAGTGACTTCTGCCGAGTAATGACCTCCTACAGGGTGGGAGTGTAAGAGGAACAAGAGCTCTTTTGCCAGGTGTGGGGGAATACAGACAATCGGGTACTTTTCTGGGGCATTTTGATACATAAGGAATGGTTGTGAAACCTTTGTAGTAAGAAGCGTCTTGGGGGCACATGCGGTGAGTGCTGGTAAGGGTTTAACTTGTTCATCTGATACGGGATATACTCTGTGTGGTAAACCACTGTCGTTCACTGTGTTCACTATTGTTGTTGTTGTTGTTGTCGTTCACTCTTGTTTCACTGTTATACCTGACTATGCCTCAGCTGACTCCGCCCTTGGCTACCTGGTATAAGGACGGCTGCACGGCAGCTCTCTGCCATTCGGTCGTCCACTAGAGGCATAGTCCTGATCTGTTTGTAGTTGCATTCAGTAGTTAATAAAAGCCTGTTGTTCTGAACTCTACTCGGCCTTTTATTAGAATCGATAGCGCATCACTCTGTTTGAAGCGAAGCCAAATTGAGAGCTTTGCTAACTGCAGCAACTGGGATTGCCTTATCAAGTTATAGAGGGAGAGGATAGCCGGTCAGGGCTGCTTTTTTAACAGCTACATCTGCCGCATTATTTCTCAGGGCGTGAGCAGGCTGGTCTCTCTTGTGGGGAGTAACCTTACCAATGTGGCAAGGCTTTTGTCGTGCCTTTAGGGCCTGCCATATGAGACGTAAACATGGCCCATGAGTTAGGGCTTTACCATCTGACGAGAAGTAGGAATTCTTTTGGCAGAGGGGAAGGGAAAGCATGGCTTTGATGGCATAGGCACTGTCAGACCAAATGTTTGTCGGGTAGCCAGAAGTGTCTTGATCGGCGATGAAAAGGGCCAAAATCTGCATATTGGCTTGACTGTTTGTTACTTTTAAACTTGAGAGTCTTCTCAGGTAGGACCACAGCACATCCGGTATGAGGTGAGCACTGAATGTGTTAGGAGGAGCCATCCACGTATACTTCAGAGGCTCCTTATATTGGTGATCGCAAAACAGGTTGGTACTGAAAGTCTATTAATGGCAGCGGACACTTGTGAGTGTGTCCCTCGTACGCAAGCATCAGTGGTAAAAGAGTAGTCTGTATGGAGTCTATGTCAATGTCCCACTGTATTAGTTCTAAAGTCCATTTACTGATGCTTTGGGATGAGATCAAATAATTGCTTGGTTTGATAGGGAGATTCAATGGGGTGTGAGGGGAATGCAAGATGATCCTCTGCAAACCCGTAATGTCGGTAAAGTGTTGACTGGACCAGAACGTCGCCAGTAGGTGGCGCTCACACGCTGAAAACTTCCGTTCTGCCCCCTGCAAATCCCGTGAGGCATATGCGATCGGTTGTAACCGGTCCAGTCGTTCTTGATATCAGACCACAGTCGGTGGATGCGATCTGGATATGGAATGGCTGTGTCGGGTCGGGTGATATCAAACAGGTAGCCTGCATAACAGGCAATTTCAATTTCTCAACTGCAGCGGTGTGATCTGGCCCCCATAGGGACTAAATTTGACCCTCTTTTCATTAAACAGTTCATAGAGTGATTTTGAATGCTCTGCAAATCCAGGAATAAAACGATGCTGGTATCCAACGAGACCCAAAAACAATCGGAGCACTGTCCTGGATATAGGAAACGGGAGTGTTTGAATGACCTTTATCTTGTGCTCGACGGGACTTAGACATAAGATCATAAGAAATAGGAGCAGGATAGGCTTCTTGACACCTCGAGCCTGCTCCGCCATTCAATAAGATCATGGCTGATCTTGGGCTCAAAGTCACTTCCCTGCCCGCTCCCCATAACTCTTCACTCCCTTGTCTTGCAAAAATCTGTCTAACTCCACCTTAAATGTCTCTAATGACCCAGCCTCTGCAGCTCTCTGGGGCAGAGAAGTCCACAGATTTACGACACTCTGAGAGAAGAAATTCCTCCTCATTTAAGTTCTAAAAGGGCGATCCTTTATTGTGAAACGATGCCCCCGAGTTCTAGATCTCTCCACGAAGGGAAACATCCTCTCTGTATCTATGTTGTCGAGCCCCCTCAGTATCTAATATGTTTCAATACGATCACCGCTCATTTTTCTAAATTCCAATGAGTATAGGCCCAGCCTGCTCAACATTTCCTCATCGGTCAAACCCCTCATCTCAGGAATTAATCTAGTGAATGGTCTCTGAACTTCCTCCAATGCAAGTATAGTCCTCAAGGTGTAGTCCCACAAATTACCTGCAAAGTTGTAGCAGGACTTTCCTGCTTTTATACTCCAACCCCTTTGAAATAAAGGCCAGCAATATTTTTGCCTTTTTGATTACTTGCTGTAACTGCAGGCTAACATTTTGTGTTTCATGCACAGGGAACCCCAGGTCCCTCAGAACTGTAGCATTTTTTAATCTCTCTCCATTTAAATATTAATTTGCTTGTTTATTTTTCCTGCCAAAGTTTATAACCTCGCACTTTCCCAAATTATACTCCCTCTGCCAAATGTTTGCCCTTTCACTTAGCCTGTCGATATCCCTTTGCAGGTTATGTGCATCCTCTGCACAACCTGCTTTCCCACCCATCGTTGTATCATCCGCAACATTAGCTACATTACACGCAGTCCCTTCATCTAAGTCATTAATGTAGATTGTAAGGAGTTGAGGCCCCAGCACCGATCCCTGTGGAACACCACTAGTTACCGTTTGCCAACCAGAAAATGACCCATTTATCCCGACTCTCTGTTTTCTGTTAGTTAGCCAATTCTCTATCCATGCTAATAGAGTCATAGAGTTATACAGCACGGATAGAGGCCCTTCGGCCCATTGTGTCCGCGCCGGCCATCAAGCCCTGTCTGATCTAATCCCATATGCACGGTGGCATAGTGGTTAGCACTGTTGCCTCACAGCGCCAGAGACCCGGGTTCAAATCTGGCCTCGGGCGACTGTCTGTGTGGAGTTTGCAGATTCTCCCTGTGTCTGCGTGGGTTTCCCCCGGGTGCTCTGGTTTCCTCCCACAGTCCAAAGATGTGCAGGTTAGGTTGATTTGGCTATGATAAATTGACCCTTAGTGTTAGGGGATTAAATACGTGGGGTTACAGGGGTAGGGTGGGATATGTGTCGGTGGCAGGCTCAATGGGCCGAAATGGCCTCTATCTGCACTGTAGATTCTGTGTGATTCTGTGATTCCAGCATTTGGTCTGTAGCCTTGTATGCTATGGCATTTCAAGTGCTCATCCAAATGCTTCTTAAATGTTGTGAGGGTTCCTGCCTCCACAACCCTTTCAGGCAGTGAGTTCCAGACTCCAACCACCCTCTGGGTGAAAAAGTTCTTCCTCAAATCCCCTCTAAACCTCCCGCCCTTTACCTTGAATCTATACCCCCTAGTTATTGACCCCTCTACTAAGGGAAAAAGCTCCTCAGCATCCATCCTATCTATGCCCCTCATAATTTTGTACACCTCAATCATGTCCCCCCTCAGCCTCCTCTGCTCCAAGGAAAACAAACCCAATCTGCCCAGTCTCTCTTCATAGCTGAAGCGCTCCAGCCCCGGTAACATCCTGGTGAACCTCCTCTGCACCCTCTCCAATGCGATCACATCCTTCCTGTAGTGTGGCGACCAGAACTGCACACAGTATTCCAGCTGTGGCCTAACCAGTGTTTTATACAGTTCCATCATAACCTCCTTGCTCTTATATTCAATGCCTCGGCTAATGAAGGCAAGTATCCCATATGCCTTTTTTTACCACCTTATCCACCTGTTCCGCCGCCTTCAGGGATCTGTGTACTTGCACACCCAGATCCCTCTGACACTCCGTCTTGCCTAGGGTCTTACCATTCATTGTGTATTCCCTTGCCTTGTTAGTCCCCCCAAAGTGCATCACCTCGCACTTTTCCGGGTTAAATTCCATTTGCCACTGTTCTGCCCATCTGACCAACCCATCTATATCGTTCTGCAGACTGAGGCTACCCTCCTCGCTATTTACCACCCTATCAATTTTTGTATCAGCCGCGAACTTACTGATCATACCTTTTACATTCATATCCAAGTCATTAATGTAGACCACAAACAGCAAGGGACCCAGCACCGATCCCTGTGGTACCCCACTGGCCACAGGCTTCCAGTCACAAAAACAACCTTCGACCATCACCCTCTGCCTTCTGTCACTAAGCCAGTTTTGTATCCAATCTGCCAAGGCACCCTGGATTCCATGGGCTCTTACCTTCTTGACCAGTCTCCTGTGCGGGACTTTATCGAAGGCCTTACTGAAATCCATATATACCACATCCACTGCGTTACCCTCATCCACACACCTAGTCACCCCCTGAAAAAATTCAATCAAATTAGTCAGACATGATTTTCCCTTGACAAAGCCATGTTGACTATCCCTGATTAATCCTTGCCTCTCCAAGTGGAGACAAATTTTGTCTCTCAGAATTTTTTCCAATAATTTTCCTACCACTGATGTTAGGCTCACTGGCCTGTAGTTCCCCGTTTTTTCCCTACTTCCCTCCTTGAATAATGGTACTACATTAGCGGTTCTCCAGTCCTCTGGCACATCCCCTGTGGCCAGAGAGGTCCTGAATATATGTGTTAGAGCCCCCGCAATCTCTTCCTTTGCCTCACACAGCAGCCTGGGATACATTTCATCTGGGCCTGGGGATTTATCCATTTTTAGGCCAGCTAAAACCGCCAATACCTCCTCCCTCTCGATGTGAATATGTTCGAGCATATCACAGTCCCCCCGCCCTATTTCTATGTCTACATCGTCCTTCTCCATAGTGAAAACAGATGCAAAAAATTCATTTAGAACCCCTCCTACATCTTCCGGCTCCACACACAGATTGCCACTTTTGTCCCTAATGGGCCCTATTTTTTCCCTAGTTATCCTCTTACCCTTAATATACTTATAAAACATCTTAGGATTTTCCTTTATTTTGCTCGCCAGTGTTATTTCATGGCCCCTCCTTGATCTCCTAATTTCTTTTTTAAGTATCCCCCTGCACTTTTTGTACTCCTCTAGGGCTTCCTCCGTCTTTAGCCTTTTGTATCTGCCAAAAGCCCTCCTTTTTTTCCTAATCCATTCTCGTATATCCCCTGACATCCAAGGTTCCCTGTGGTTTTTGGAACTACCCTTGACCTTTACGGGAACATGTTGCCATTGTATGATCCCAATCTCCCTTCTGAAAGCCTCCCATTGCTCTGATGCGGATTTTCCTACAAGTAGCTGATCCCAGTCCATTTTGGCCAGATCCTGCCTTATCCTATTAAAATCGGCCTTCCCCCAATTTAGAACCTTTATTTCCAGCCCATCCCTGTCCTTTTCCATGACCACCCTAAATCTTACCATATTATGGTCACTGTCACCAAAGTGCTCACCTACTAGCACTTTTTCCACTTGGCCGGCCACATTCCCTAGAATTAGGTCCAGTACCGCCCCCTCTCTTGTAGGACTTTCTACATGCTGGCTCAAAAAGCTCTCCTGGATGCACTTTAAGAATTCTACACCCTCTGAGCCTTTCACACTCTGACTATCCCTGTTAATATTGGGGAAGTTGAAAGCCCCCATTATTATTACCCTATTATTTGCACATTCCTCTGAGATTTGCCTACATATCTGTTCCTCTATCTCCCCCTGGCTGTTTGGAGGCCTATAGTACACTCCCAGCAAAGTGCTTGCCCCCTTTTTGTTTTTAAGCTCCACCCATATGGCCTCATTAGAGGAACCTGCTAATATATCATCCCTCCTTACTGCAGTAATTGACTCCTTAATTAATATTGTGACACCCCCTCCTCTTATACCTCCCCCTCTGTCTTGCCTGAAGATTCTGTACCCCGGAATATTGAGCTGCCAGTCTTGCCCCTCCCTCAACCATGTCTCCGTGATAGCAACAATATCATACTCCCATATGTTTATCAACACCTTCAGTTCATCCACCTTACTTGCAAGACTCCTTGTATTAAAATAGATGCCATCCAGCCTTGCCCTTATATATTTGCCCTGTCTACCAAGCTGACTTGCTTTTTTCTCTATAATTGGCAGCACATCACCCCCTATTTCAGCTCCCCTCTGTATCCCATCCCCCTGCCAAGTTAGTTTAACCCCCCCCCAACAGTGCTAGCAAACCTCCCCACAAGGATATTTGTGCCGCTCTGGTTCAGGTGCAACCCGTCCGACTTGTACAAGTCCCACCTTTCCCAGAAGCAGGCCCAGTGATCCAGGAAAGTAAAACCCTCCCCCCTACACCAACTCTTTAGCCACGCATTCATCTGCTCTATCCTCCCATTCCTATACTCACTAGCACGTGGCTCTGGGAGTAATCCAGAGATTACAACCTTTGAGGTCCTGCTCTTTAATCTGTTACCTAGCTCCCTAAATTCTTGATGCAGGACCTCATCCCCCTTCCTACCTATGTCGTTAGCTCTTATCTTATGCAATAACCTTTTATGTGGCATCTTATCGAATGCCTTCTGGAAATCCAAATACACCACATCCACTGGCTCACCCTTTGTCCCTTTAATAAAACAATGCTGACTCTGCTTGACTGCATTTTGCCTTTCCAAATGCCCTGCTACTGCTTTCTCAATGAAAGAATCCAGCATTTTCCCAACGACAGATGTTAGGCTAACTGGTCAATAGTTTACTGCTTTCTGTCACCCTCCTTTCTTAAATAGGGGTTTTACATTTGCGGCTTTCCAAACCTCTGGAACGTTTCAGAATCCAGGGAACGTTGCTATATTGCAACCAATGTATACACTATCTCTGCAGCCACTTCTTTTAAGACCCTGGGATGCAGCCCATCTGGTCCAGTGGACTTGTCACCTTTTAGTCCCATTATTTTACCAAGTACTATTTCCTTAGTGATAGTTCTTTTCTTTAGTCCCCCCTCCCTTTGGCCCCTTGATTATCCAGTATTTGGATGTTGTTAGTTTCTTCTGCCGTGAAGCGAGATACAAAATATTTGTTCAGAATCTCTGCCATTTCCCAATTCCCCAATATTAATTCCCCAGTCTCATCCTCTAATGGACCAACGTTTACTTTAGCTACCCTCTCCCTTTTTATGTAAAAGTTCTTACCCCACGGAGGGATCGTCACTCCCAAATAGGTGACCTGTTGCTGCAGAAGCTGAGCTTTTTGAGGGTTAATTTTCAAGCCTGCCCTGCTTAACAGTGTTAGAAATTCATCTAACAGTTCAAGGTGCTCCTCGATTGTACTAGTCGCCAGTCATAAGTGTTCAACACACTGAATCAGGCACTGGGGCTTAGAAGAAGCTTTCAGGAGCCGTACGATTCTGGTATAGAAGATGATCGGGGCGTTGTGGAAGCATTGCGATAGGCACGTCCACGTGTAACTCTGGTCCTCAAAGGTGAAGGCAAGTTGATACTGATCCTCTGTTCTGACGGAATAATCCAAAAGCCATTTGCAATGTCTAGGGTGGAGTAGTATTTAGAGTCTTTTGGGAGTTTTGATAATTAGGTCGGCACATCCTTAATGATAGGGGCGCTCTTGGGCATAACCTTGTTAAGACTTTGGTAATCAATAGTGAGCCTCCAGCTGTTGTCTGTCTTCCAAGCTGTTGAATTGGTCGTGAAAGTGCCAGTTCCCAGAATGCCCTTTTTTAAGAGGGATTCGATGACATCGCGAATATAGGGATGAAATTCTTTGGGAATTGGGTACTGTTTAACAAAGAAATGGGCCGGTCCGTTAATTATCTCCTCACCCTCCATTCAACCGCAGTCATGCTTAATAGTGGCGAATGCAGGTGAGTGCATTTGAATTAATAATTTGACTCGCTTATCTGGGTGACCTGATGCCTCGTACAGGCAAGTCCTCTTAATCGCAAATACGGAGTGGGCATCCGATATTTTGACCAATTCACTACCTCCTGTCTGAATCCAAATACACCACTGGTTGTAATCAATAATTGTCCCGTAACATTCCAAAACATCACTTTCCAATATGCTCCTTCCGTGTCATCATGGCGGGGTCATGAACAGTCAAATCAATCCTGTTTGTGCACAAAGTTAACATTTCTCCCTTAAAAGCAGAGGTTGACCTCCCACCAAAGCCTTGTAACATCAAGCAACCCTTGCCCGCCGCAACATGCCGGTCATGGTGTGGGGTATGGATGATGGAAACAGATGAACCAGTGTCAATAAGCATGATTTGTTTTCGGCCCCCCGATAGAACAACCGAAATTTCCGATCCCCGTTAACATCATGTCGGAACCAACACGTGGCCTGTCCTCTTCATTGCGCCATTGCCTGGGATCCCTGTGGTAGTTGTCCAGCCGGATCCGAGCCGGCTGCCAACGGATTAGCTCTTTTAATAATGTGAATGCTCAGTGTGGCTGTTAGTTTACTAATTTCTCTGGCCAGTTGATCTACTTTGGTCTCCAAGGGATCAGCGGATATTATCGCGAGTGGTGGGGGTAGATTTCCTTGAAAGAGAGGGTACCGTTGACCCGGTTTTCGAGGCTTCTTACAAATGTAGAATAGTGCCCAGGTTTCCCACAGTTGTAAGAATTTCCTTCGAATCGACGTGTGTAGCGGGGTGCAGTGGCCATAACTGGCCCTTCTACCACACTAACATGTTTT